>NC_090056.1:4173573-4211695 GCF_038355195.1 Osmerus mordax | reverse complement strand
ACTAGGACAGGTTGTTTTGGGGCCGTTAGTGGTTGTTGACTCTGATGTCATTGTTTTACCTGTTTATGATAGGCTGCAGTGCCAAGCTGGCCTTCTGCAAGTCCAACCCCTGTCAGAACGGAGGGACATGTCGCGTGAGCTGGGAGACGTTCTCCTGTGACTGCCCCCTGGGGTACGGAGGCAAGGACTGCAGCCACGGTGAGATGCTACGCCAATAACACATTAGGCACACACACACACACACACATGGACTGTGTAGACACATACACAAACAAAAACACCTCAGACTCACCTTTGTATACTCCCTGCCCCGTCGCCCCGCCCTGCCCCGTCGCCCCGCCCCCAGTGATGCCCCACCCCCACAGGTTCCTGGGGAACAGCGCCCTCTGGTGGGACCTGAAGAACGACGTGACCATCTCCACGCCCTGGTACCTGGGCATGGTGTTCAGGACGCGAGCCCGGGAGGGAACTCTGCTACAGGCCCAGGCAGAGCAGTACCTCAGCCTGCTGTTCCAGGTACACAAGCACACACACACACACACATAAATACACACACGTCTCCCTGTCTGTCTCCCTGTCTGTCTCCCTGTCTGTCTCCCTAACTCCATGTCTGTCTCCCTGTCTCCCTGTCTGTCTCCCTAACTCCATGTCTGTCTCCCTGTCTCCCTGTCTGTCTCCCTGTCTGTCTCCATGACTGTCTCCCTGTCTCCCTGTCTGTCTCCCTAACTCCATGTCTATCTCCCTGTCTCCCTCCCTAACTCCATGTCTATCTCCCTGTCTCCCTGTCTGTCTCCCTGTCTCCATGTCTGTCTCCCTGTCTGACTGTCTGTCTCCCTAACTCCATGTCTGTCTCCCTGTCTCCCTGTCTGTCTCCCTGTCTGTCTCCATGACTGTCTCCCTGTCTCCCTGTCTGTCTCCCTAACTCCATGTCTGTCTCCCTGTCTGTCTCCCTAACTCCATGTCTGTCTCCCTGTCTGTCTCCCTAACTCCATGTCTATCTCCCTGTCTGTCTCCCTAGCTGGTGAACGGTCAGCTGGTGTTCTCCGTGATGAAGGGCTCCACGCGGCCGGTGCGTCTGCGTCTGGACCAGGTGCAGGTGAACGACGGGCGCTGGCACGACCTGCAGCTGGAGCTCCGGGATGTACGCAGCGGGCGGGAGACCCGCTACGTCGCCACGCTGCGGCTCGACTTTGGACTGTTCCAGGTCAGGATCACTGCTGTCTGGTCCGGCTGTCTCAGCTGTCTCTGACTGTCTCTCACTGTCTCTGACTGTCTCTGACTGTCTCTCACTGTCTCTGACTGTCTCTGACTGTCTCTCACTGTCTTTGACTGTCTCTCACTGTCTCTGACTGTCTCTGACTGTCTCTCACTGTCTCTGACTGTCTCTGACTGTCTCTCACTGTCTCTGACTGTCTCTCACTGTCTTTGGTCTCAGTGTCTCTGGTCTGACTGTGTCTGACAACAACTTGTGTTAATTGCTGCTCTGTGTCGGCTGGGCTCAACCCTACTGTATTCTAATCCCAGGGTCTGTTACCTAGAAAGACCAGAAAGCTTTGACCTCTCAGTGCTGATCCCTTATAGCCCCCCCCCCCCCCTCCTCCCTCCTTGACCCCTACCTCACCCAGACGTCTCAATGTAAACCACAGCTACTAATCTGTGTGTGTGGTGTAATCCAGCAGTGGTAATCCCAATCCAGTAGCTATATGTGTGTATGTGTGTGTGTTCCTTGCTATTAAAGCCCTGTGTTAGTAAATATTGATTGTGTGTTGATTCGGCCTCAAGCACACAGGCCCATCTTTTAGGCCAGCAGAGCCTTGAAGCTAGATCCCTCCCTGGCTCCCTAGCACTTTCTCTGGGGAACTGGACTTCATTATTTATACTTTCTGTCTGTCTGTCTGTCTGTCTGTCTGTCTGTCTGTCTGTCTGTCCCTCCAGGGTACTGTCATAGTAGGGAATGACATCCATGGTCTGAAAGTGAAGCACCTGCATGTGGGCGGAGTCCTGGGCTCGGGGGAGGTGCAGAACGGGATACGAGGCTGCATCCAGGTGAGCATCATCGTCACCACAACAACCGCCTCTTATAAATCCAGATGGAATGCACACACACGTACAAACACACACACACATCACATGACACCAGCTTGTATGTGACACACACTTCCTCTGTGTCCTCAGGGGTGTGCGCTTGGGGGTGCGGCCAGACTCTCCGCCCCTGCCACGCCCCTCCAGGGCGGTCAAGGTGGAGACGGGATGTAGTGTTGGCAACCCCTGTGTCTCCTCCCCCTGCCCGCCCCACAGCCGCTGTGCCGACCAATGGGAGCGCCACACCTGCGTCTGTGAACCAGGTACCACGGAACTGGGAGTGTGTGTGTGAGTCTGTATGAGTGAGAGAAAGAGAGAGTGTTCATCGAGGGACAAGTTTATTCACCTGAGGGTCTTTTTTCACACAGTTAAAGAGAGGAAGAAACAGAGGAGGAAGACAGAGAAAAATAAATATGACACCAAGAGATGACAGAGAAAGAGGTGAGAGAGAGAGAGAGAGAGAGAGAGAGAGAGAGAGAGAGAGAGAGAGAGAGAGAGAGAGAGAGAGAGAGAGAGAAAGAAAAAAGTGGAGGTACAGGAAGCAGAGAGTGCCAAGGGGGAAGAGGAGGAAGTGCAGAGGACCAACCACCCCTTTAGCGTCCCGCTAACACAAACACCTGTCGTTATTAGCATAGCGCAGCGGCGCGAGCACGGCTCATTAGCCTAGCGTTAGCTTTCATCAGCACAATGAGCATTAAATATAGACAGCCAAGGAATGGGGCTGGAAGAGGAATCAAAGTTTCATAATGAGATAGAGGGAAAGAGAGAAAGGGAGAGAGAGGGAGAGAAAGAGGGAGAGAGAGAAAGAAAGAGAGAGAAGGGGGGAGAGAGACCGAGAGAGAGAGAGAGAGAGAGAGAGAGAGAGAGAGAGAGAGAGAGAGAGAGAGAGAGAGAGAGAGAGAGAGAGAGAGAGAGAGAGAGAGAGAGAGAGGGGAGAGCTCTAAATAATTCTCTCTCATCTTTGGCCATGGGTACTGTTGCTGTGTGGCACGACGGTGAATAAACTTAATGGGTCTCTCACGCGTGAGAGAACACCGCTGTGCACACAACAAACACACAGAGGCTTAGACACACACACACACTCATACACACGCATACACACACACACACACACACTCAGGGCACAGCATGACAGGGTTCTGACATCGGGACATCTGCTGCTGTAGCGTGTGTGTTGATGTGTTGGTGTGTTGGTGTACACTTAGTGCTTCATTGAGGGTATTTAAAAGCAATGAAAAGTTTGTTTTGTTATGATTAATTGCTGTACAACAAATGTGCAAGAAGCTGAGCTGACCTGCATTGCTCAGAATGACACACAGACACACACACAGACACACAGACACACACACATTCACTGCTTTCACCGCTGCAAAAGAATGTTCAGTTTTCACTATTTCTATGGTGGTAATGGGCATTTACACACACACCTGCATTAACACACACATCCCTCCAGTAAGCCACAGCAAGGATGTAGTCTTACTCTACTCTGTGAAAGTCTTTCATTTCTCCTTGTCCGGTTGCCATGGCGATGAGATGGCAGTGTGTCGAGTGTCCTTTGTGTGTGTGGGCGTGTGTTTTTAAAGGTGTGTGCGTAAAAGTTTTCACTGTGGGAGACTCAAGGTGAGTGTCTATCAAAAACAGTTTTCCTTAGTATGTCTTTGTGATGGATGTTTGAAAGAGAGGTTTACGGTGGGAGGCATGTCACATACACATGCTCTCAAACATGCTCTCTCGCACACACAAGCTCATGCACACACACACTCACACACTCACACACTCTCACTTCTATAGGTTCCTTTTACTACAGGGTCCTGGAGAGTGCATGATGTGGCCTTGGGTGCTGAGACACTTTGTGTGTGTGTGTGTGTGTGTGTGTGTGTGTGTGTGTGTGTGTGTGTGGTGTGTGTGTGTGTGTGTGTGTGTGAAATAGAAATGTGTGTGTCTGCAGCACTAATTGCTTTTTTCTGTTTTGTGAAGAACCAAGACAGAATCATTTTCCAATTCTGTTCCACTTTGTGACATTGATCTGAAAAACTGTCAAGAATTTTCCATGGGCAGACAACCAAATGTGTGTGTATGTGTGCCTGTGCGTGTGTCCTTGTTTGTGTGTGTGGCTGTGTGTACGTGTGTGCGTGTGTGTGTGTGTGCGACAGGCTTCTATGGTAAGGGCTGCATGGACGCGTGCCAGCTGAACCCCTGTGAGAATGAGGCTCAGTGCCACAGGAAGCCCAGCTCATCCCACGGCTACATCTGTGACTGTGGAGACAACCATTACGGACAATACTGCCAGCACAGGTCAGCAGGACACACACACACTCACACATACACTCACACATACACTCACACATACACTCACACTCATGCACATACACACTCACTCACACACACAGACACACTCACGCACACCCTTTCCACAGAGAACTGGGAAACGCAGATTCAAGATCTCACTCATGTCACCAGCCCATCCATTGGTTGTGTTTGTTGTTGTGTTTGTTGTTGTGTGGATCCAGAGCAGTGTAATCCTGTAGAGAGGATCAGAGCAGACCAGTCTTCTCTCTGCTGATCCAACTCTGTTTAGACCCATCAAGCACCCCTCCCTCTGAGAAATCCACCAGCTGTGTGTGTGTATGTGTGTGTGTGTACATGCGTGTGTATGTTTGTGTGTGAGTGTGTGTACACATGTATGTGTGTGTGTGTGTGCGGTCTCCTCTGTTGTCTTTGATGTTGTCTCTGTGATGTCTGAGAATTACACCTTTAACCTTTTCTCTTTTCTCTTTTCTCTTTTCTCTTTTCTTCCTTTCTCTCTCTCTCTCTCTCTCTCTCTCTCTCTCTCTCTCTCTCTCTGTCTCTGTCTCTCTCTCTCTCTCTCTCTCTCTCTCTCTCTCTCTCTCTCTCTCTCTCTCTCTCTCCTCTCTCTCCTCTCTCTCCTCTCTCTCTCTCCTCTCTCTCCTCCCTCCCTCCTCTCCTCATCTCTCCCTCCTCCTCTCTCTCTCTCTCTCTCTTCTCTCTCTCTTCTGTCTCTCTGCAGGATAGACCACCAGTGCCCCAGAGGCTGGTGGGGGTCTCCTACATGTGGACCCTGCCACTGTGACGCCATGAAGGGCTTCGACCCAGACTGCAACAAGACCAGCGGACTCTGCCACTGCAAGGTGACCATGCCAGACACACACACACACACACGCATACACGCACACAGATTGACACCCAGCAGAAAGACTATCTTTGAGGGCATTGCACACAGCATGTGCACACACACACACACACACAGCAAACAGCAGTGGATTGATGGTAATCTAGTGGATTGATGGTAATCCAGTGGATTGATCTGTATGTGTTCATACCTCAGTAAACCACAGTGCACCCTTAGTTCAGCCACTATCTGCAGCAGCAGTTCAACAGGCTTCTGTCAAACCCTAGTCTGACCCCTAATCCCACCCCTGACCCCAATCCCTAATCCATGAAATGAACCTGCTGCTGCTGTCAAACAAGCATTATTCTATGTGATATCATCTGCTGCCATTGCGCGTAATCAGGCTTCGCCTCACCTTCCAGCCACCCTTTATGACAACAGAGCACACACACACAAGCATAAACACAGATACGTTCTCATTGTAGCTGTATGTTTGATATTGTACTGGTTTGAATCCCAATCTGTGGTAAACTGAAGCCAGCACTGTGATCATACTCCTGGGTGTCGACATGTTGCTGTTCTCAGATAATCTCACCTAAATTCTGTTTTTGTTTTTTGTGTCTGTTTTTCGGTTTCAATTCACCTTTTTTCTCTGTATGTATGTTGGTATTTAACTGATTTGAACATGCATTTCTTTGGTTTATGTACTTTTTTGTGCGTCTATCTGGTGCTTTGTTTTACTAATGAACATGTCTGTGTTTGTGTTTTTGTGTGTACATGTGTGTCTGTGTCCTTTTCTGTGTGTATCTGTGTGTGTTCTGTGTGTGTGTATGTGTGTCTGTGTTTGTGTGCACATGTGTGTGTTTTTTGTCTGTGTCCCCGTGTGTGTCTACATGTGTCCTTGTGTGCGTCCCTGTGTGTGTGTGTGTGTGTGTGTGTGTGTCAGGAGTTCCACTACCGCCCACGAGGCAGTGACTCCTGCCTGCCGTGTGACTGCTACCCAGTTGGTTCCTTCTCGCGGACATGTGACCCCGAGAACGGCCAATGCCAGTGCAGGCCCGGGGTGATTGGCCGACAGTGCAACACCTGCGACAACCCCTTCGCTGAGGTCACACAGACTGGCTGCGAGGGTAAGACAGAGGCCCACGGTCACCTGGCTGCTATTTCTCTCTTTCTCCATCTGCGTCTCTGTTCCTCTCTCTCTCTCTTTTGTTCTCTCTTTCTCTCCCTTTCTCTTTTTCTCTATCTAGGCGGAAGAGGAGTAGGAGGAAGATGATGATGAAAATGATATTGATGATGAATATGATGATGTTGATGACCTCTTCCATCCTCAGTGATCTACGATGGCTGTCCTAAGACCATCACCCAGGGGATATGGTGGCCCAGGACCAAGTTCAACCTTCCAGCTGCTGTGCCCTGCCCAAAAGGATCAGTTGGTCAGTTCATGTGTGTGTGTCTGTGTGTGTGTGTGTGCATATCTGTGTGTGCGTGTGCAAATCTGTGTGTGTGTGTGTGTGCATATCTGTGTGTCTTTAACCTGGTGTGCCCTGTCCTGTCCAGGTGCAGCTATCAGACACTGTGATGTGGAGAGAGGCTGGCTGGAGCCTGACCTCTACAACTGCACCTCCCCTCCCTTTGTGGAGATCAACACAGCTGTAAGAACACTCTGTTTATACTGTTACGTAATACCATGGGAACAATCTGGGAACAGTCTCATAATAAGCTGTTAGACCTCTGATGATACTTTTAAATGTATAATTCTACGAAAAAAAATATTTATGTAATATAAATACTCATTTCATTTGGTCCTAGGATTGACCAGTGTTGGATTAGTAATGGTTCCTCTGTGTGTGTGTGTGTGTGCATGCGTGTGTTTGTGTGTTTGTGTATGTGTGCGTGTGTGTGCGTGTGTGCAGCTGGAGGCGGTGGAGCGTAACGAGACAGAGCTCAACACCATCATGGAAAAGAAGCTGGCCCACCAACTCCGTGACGTCACAGAGGTCACGCCCCGTCTCTACGGCAACGACCTCCAGATCGCCGAGCGCCTGCTGTCGCGCCTCCTGACCTTCGAGGGGATGCAGACAGGCTTCGGGCTGACGGCCACCCAGGACGCGCACTTCAACGAGGTGGGGAGGCATCACCACGGCAACTTGCCGCCCCCTCGAACGTGGGAGGAGCTGCTTGCTGTGAGACTGACAGTGAATGTGTGTGTCTGTGTGTGTTTGTGTGTGTGTGTGTCTGTGTTTGTGTGTCTGTGTGTCTCATCCCTCCTCCAGAACATTGTGCGGGCCTGCAGTGCGCTGCTGGGTCCAGCCAGCGCTGGGCTATGGAGGACCCAGACCCAGACCCAGACCCAGGGAGGGGTAGCCGGCCTGGCCGACCTGCTGGAGCAGTATGCCCAGACCCTGGCCCAGAACATGAAGCTCACCTACCTCAACCCTGTGGCCCTGGTCACACCCAACATCGGTCAGTCCCTGCAGAACACAGATGGTCCAGCTGAGGCTTTAGTTCAGCAGGCTAACACAATGCCTGGCAAAAACGCTTGAAGTTAAGAATTGTACTGTGTTGTTGTTGTTGTTGCTGGGGTGTGTGTCCGGAGACTTTGTGTGTGTGTTGTGTTCTCATGGACCTGCGTGTGTGTGTGTTGTGTTCTTATGAACCAGCGTGTGTGTGTGTTGTGTTCTTATGAACCTGCGTGTGTGTGTGTTGTGTTCTTATGAACCAGCGTGTGTGTGTGTTGTGTTCTTATGAACCTGCGTGTGTGTGTGTTGCAGTGATGAACCTGGACCGGGTGGAGAACCACACACACGTCCGTAAGCGATTCCCTCGGTACCACAGCCCTCTGTTCCGCGGCCAGGCCCTGTGGGACCCTCACACACATGTGGTGCTGCCCCCTGGTGCCCTGGTGCCACAACGGAACTCCTGTAAGCATGGTCTCATCTTCACACACACACAAACATTCTCAAACAAACCACCATGACCAAACATGCAAGCAATCATACACACACACACAAGCGTGATACACACACACACGTCTAACTCATCCCAATGTTCTCTCTCTCTTCTACTACAGTTGTACAGAACTCTGTTCCCGCCCCTGTCAGCATCTCGGCCAATCAGACGGGCGAGTACACCTCGGCCAGACGTTCTGTTTCGCTGTCCGAGCCGCCTGTCACCATAGTCATCATGTTGATCTATCGCAGTCTGGGGGCGGCCCTCCCTCCCAAATACCACACAGACAGACGTGGGGTCAGGTAAGAACGACACCTCCTTCTATTAAACTGTCTTGTCTTGCTGTCCAACATCTCAGTCTCTTGTTCTCCAGACAGCTAGAAGATCTCTGGTGTAAGAATAGATCTCTTGTTTATCTCACTCTATGCCCCCCATCTTGTCAGGTTACCCAGACACCCTGTCATGAACTCTCCTGTGGTCAGTGTGTCCGTCTACAACAACCAGACCTTCGTGGGCGGGCACCTGGACTCGCCCCTCCTCCTGGAGTTCCGTCTCCTGGAGACAGCCAATCGCAGCAAGCCGCTGTGTGTGCAGTGGAACCACAGCAGTCCGTGAGTGCAGCTGCACCTCCTCTGAGAGACTTGAACGCTCTGCTGCTGAGATCAGGTCTGACGGCTCTCTCTCTCTCTCTCTCTCTCTCTCTCTCTCTCTCTCTCTCTCTATCCCTCTCTCCCTCCTTCTCCCTCTCTCTCTCCCTCCCTCCATCTCTCCCTCCATCTCTCCCTCTCTCTCTCTCTCTCTCTCTCTCTCTCTCTCTCTCTCTCTCTCTCTCTCTCTCTCTCTCTCTCCGTCTTTCTCCTTCCCTCTCTCCAGGTTGGAGGTGGGAGGCTGCTGGACAGTGAGAGACTGTATTGTTGTGTACAGGAACATGTCTCACGTGCGTTGTCAGTGTCAGAGACTGGGAACCTTTGGAGTGCTGATGGACAGCTCCCAGAGAGAGGTTAGTGCTTCTGCTAGTTAACTAGGGAATTCATTCATTATGTTTTGTTAGTCAGTTAGCTTAACTAGTTTATATAGTTAGTTAGTTAGTTAGTTAGTTAGCTAGGTAGTTAGTTAGTAAGACATCTGTAGTGTTAGTTAGTTATTTAGTCGGTTGCTTAGTTGGTTGGTTGTTTATTTATATGTAGTTAGTTGGCTGGTTAGTTTTTAGTTAGTAGGAGCTTTGTTGTGCAGATTACCGGCTCCCAAAGGGAGGTCAGTCATTGAGGTTAGCGAGGACTCTAGAGGTTAGGTTAGGTAGAATCATTACATAAACACATCTGACCTCTTCTCTGGCTCCACGTCTTACATAACAACAACACTACCCTGTCCTCTCTCTCTCTCTCTCTCTCTCTCTCTCTCTCTCTCTCTCTCTCTCTCTCTCTCTCTCTCTCTCTCTCTCTCTCTCTCTCTCTCTCTCTCTCTCTCTCTCTCTCTATCTGCCTATCTCTCTCTCTCAATCTCTCTCTCTGTCTGTCTCCCCCCCTGGGAGCAGCAGCTGGAGGGGGACCTGGAGACCCTGGCCCTGGTGTCCTACTCCAGCCTGTGTTTGTCCATGCTGGCCCTGCTGCTGACCGTCCTGGTGCTGTCCTGCCTCCGCGGCCTCAAGTCCAACACGCGCAGCATCCACTCCAACACAGCAGCTGCCATGCTGCTCTCCCAGCTGGTCTTCCTGCTGGGGGTCAACCAGATCGAGCAGCAGGTACTCACCAGTGGGTGTGTGTGTGCGTGGGTGTGTGTGGGGCTGTGTGTTGGTGGGTGTGTGTGTGTGTGTGGGAGTGTGTGTTGGTGGGTGTGTGTGTGTGTATGTGTTCTTGCGTGTGAACGGTTGGATTTGCGAGCGTGTGCTTTCCTACCGACGCGTGTGTGTGTGTCTGTGTCTCCATCCTGGTCAAGGTTCTGATCTCTCTCTCTCTCCAGTTCCTGTGTACGGTGGTGGCCATCTTGCTGCACTACTTCTTCATGGCCACGTTCGCCTGGATGTTTGTGGAGGGGCTGCACATCTACCGCATGCAGACAGAGGCTCGCAACATCAACTATGGAGCCATGAGGTTCTACTATGCTATAGGCTGGGGGGTACCCGCCATCATCACTGGTATGTCCACACACGTTCATGTGCACACTTATAGACACACACTCATGTACACACACGTTCAATGACATTTACTTGTATATACACGCATTCCTATACATACACTTCTATATACACATTCCGACATTCTCTACACGCATATTTATACACCCACGCACTCATACGTATTCATGTACACACGCATTCATACACATTCATACACACATACACATTCCTATACATTCACACATACTTATACACATTAACATACTGCACACAGTCACAGAATTTTCCACATACTGTAGGGTGAACACACAGAGCTAACTCCAGGGGTGTGTGTGTGTGTGTTCAGGTCTGGCAGTGGGGCTGGACCCTGAGGGTTATGGAAACCCAGACTTCTGCTGGATCTCCATCTATGACAAGCTGCTGTGGAGCTTCGCTGGACCCATCGCCATCGTCATCCTGGTACCTGCTCTCTGCCTGTCTCTCTCTTCTCCACCTGTCTCCCCCACTCACCCTCCTCTGTGACTACTGTCTCACCATCTCACACCTGTCTCACCCACTCACCCTCCTCTGTGCCTACTGTCTCACCATCTCACACCTGTCTCACCCACTCACCCTCCTCTGTGCCTATTGTCTCACCATCTCACACCTGTCTCCCCCACTCACCCTCCTCTGTGCCTACTGTCTCACCATCTCACACCTGTCTCACCCACCCACTCACCCTCCTCTGTGCCTACTGTCTCACCATCTCACACCTGTCTCACCCACTCACCCTCCTCTGTGCCTACTGTCTCACCATCTCACACCTGTCTCACCCACCCACTCACCCTCCTCTGTGCCTACTGTCTCACCATCTCACACCTGTCTCACCCACTCACCCTCCTCTGTGCCTACTGTCTCACCATCTCACACCTGTCTCCCCCACTCACCCTCCTCTGTGCCTACTGTCTCACCATCTCACACCTGTCTCACCCACTCACCCTTCTCTGTGCCTACTGTCTCACCATCTCACACCTGTCTCACCCACCCACTCACCCTCCTCTGTGCCTACTGTCTCACCATCTCACACCTGTCTCCCCCACTCACCCTCCTCTGTGCCTACTGTCTCACCATCTCACACCTGTCTCACCCACCCACTCACCCTCCTTTGTGCCTACTGTCTCACCATCTCACACCTGTCTCACCCACCCACTCACCCTCCTTTGTGCCTACTGTCTCACCATCTCACACCTGTCTCACCCTCCTCTTTGCCTACTGTCTCACCATCTCACACCTGTCTCACCCACTCACCCTCCTCTGTGCCTACTGTCTCACCATATCACACCTGTCTCACCCACTCACCCTCCTCTTTGCCTACTGTCTCACCATCTCACACCTGTCTCACCCACTCACCCTCCTTTGTGCCTACCGTCTCCCCTTCTCACCCTTCTCGCACCTGTCTCGCTCCCTCTCTCTGCATCAGCCGAGGCTGTCTCACTGTCTCACGCAGCACCTGTCTCCCTCTCACCCGTCTCTCCCTCTGTGTGTCAGATGAACGGGGGCATGTTCCTGACCGTGGCCAAGATGTCCTGCAACCCCTCCCAGAAGGAGACCAAGAAGCTCCCAGTCATGTAAGTGGTCTGTGGTGGTACCTCAGAGGCCTCTGTACCTTCCCCCACACACACATCCACTCACTGTCAAATAAGGAGGATGGAACGTCAATGTCAGTGTTAATGTCAATGTGAATCAAAGTAAGTCAGAGCAAAATGGCTGACGTGGTGTAGCTGTTGGTTAGCTGGCAGTTTTGACTGCCCAATAAAGATATCTTTAAAGTCAAAAGTCTCTCTCTTTCTCTCTCTCTTTCTTTCTTTGTCTGACTGACTTTCCTCCCTCCGTCTCCGGTCTTCCCCTCCCTCCCTCCCTCCCTCCCTCCCTCCCTCCCTCCCTCCCTCCCTCCCTCCCTCCCTCCCTCCCTCCCTCCCTCCCTCCCTCCCTCCCTCCCTCCCTCCCTCCCTCTCCTCCTCCAGTGCTACCATCCGCAGTGCCTTCCTGCTCCTGCTCCTAGCTACCTCCACCTGGTTCTTCGGCCTCATGGCCGTCAACAACAGCGTCCTGGCCTTCCACTACCTTTTCAACGCCCTCTGCTTAATGCAGGTACAGTAGGGTGGTGTGCGTATGGGTTTCAAATAAATGTCTATCTGTGTGTGTGTGTGTGTGTGTGTGTGTGTGTGTGCATGTATGGAAGTAAGTCTATGTGTGTATGTATGTGCATCTGTTTGAATGCACTAGCGTGTGTGCGTGTGTCTGTCTACTAACGTGTGTGTGTGACCTCCCCTCTCTCCCCTCAGGGTCTGACTGTGTTCCTGGTGTTCACGGTGCTGAACTCAGAGGTGCAGGAGGCCTGGAAGCTGGTGTGTCTGGGCAAGAAGAGCCCAAGTGAAGACCCTCCCCGAGCCCCCCAGATCACCGTGAGAGCACACACACACATACACCCACACACACACACACACACATACACCCACACCCACACATACGCACATACACACACACCCACACACACCCACTTACGCAAAAGCACAAAACGCTTGCAGGCACGCACGCACACAGTCCATTCTATTCCGTTGTATTCTGTCTACCCTATTTTGTAACTGGGTCCCCACATCATCGCATGAATGTCATCTCTACATCGGGCCGTCTCCAGCCCTCCCGCAGCCCCAGGCCAGAGGCCTTGACCCAGATACTCCCCTCCTCCGGCCTGCCTGGATGTAGCCTAGCTAGCATGAGTCCATCATAGGCTGCAGTGCAAGCCAGGATAATGTGGGCTGGGTCTGAGCCGTCAGAGCTTGTTACTGAATGTGTCACCATTAGGGAGATTACACTGTCTGGATGAGAGAGACACTTAGTCATGCTCCATCCACTAATTGCATGGATAAGAATAATTCCAACCCTGTAATGTAGAGGCAAAGACTATCATCGTTGCTACAAGCTGTATTTGATGTGTTGGTGTGTGTGTGTGTCCAGGGTCAGAACCCCTACAACAACACGTCCCTCCTGGAGCAGAGTGGACTCCACCGCATCACCCTGGGAGCCTCCACCATCTCCTCAGTCAGCAGTGCCCGGTCAGTAGCACACACACACACGTATGCATGCACAACCGCACACATATACACTTGGGGGTCAGGTGGCTGAGCGGTTAGGGAATCTAGGGCTATTAATCAGAAGGTTGCTGGTTCGATTCCCAGCCGTGCTAAAAATGACGTTGTGTCCTTGGGCAAGGCACTTCACCCTACTGGCCTCGGGGGGGATGTCCCTGTACTTACTGTAAGTCGCTCTGGATAAGAGCGTCTGCTAAATGACTAAATGTAAAATACACTTACAACTAGACACACGCACACTGACATATACGCACACACACACACAAGCATGCACACATACAAATACACACACGCACACTTTTACACACACACACACACACACACACACACACACACACACACACACACACACACACACACACACACACACACACAAGACTGTTGTGCCCCACTATAGAGTGTGGGACAGCTACAGGTGTCGTGTGGTGTGTTCATGAGTGTCATCAGGGTGAGAGGTACGTGTGTGTCGTCTGTGTGTCTGGGGTCACCATGGTGATGATTTGGCCTGTAGGATGTGGAGCATGGCTAACGCTGGCTCTGGGACTGTACTGTTCCTGCCTGTCCCTCTGATGTGTGTCATGTGTCTGAATGGTGTGTGTGTGTGCCTTTCCTGGATGCGTGTCTCCTTGTGTGTTTGTGTGTGTGCCTGTGTGTGTTCTTTGTGTATCCCTGTGTGTGTGTGTGTTGGCCTGTTTGTATGTGTGTGTTCCTTTGTGTACCAGTTTGCGTGCTAGTGTGTATGTGTGTTATCATGCGTTCGCTCAGTGGTTCACTCCCTGCTGTCCTTCTAGAGAGAACCTGCTGGCTCGCCAGACTCTGGAACACACCCTGGGTCACACCGGCGCCACGGATCTGGACGTGGCCATGTTCCACAGAGACGGAGGTAACGCACACACACACACTCAGACAGGCAGGTAGGCACACATATAGCCAGTCATATAGCCAGACCCTCACATGCACTCTACACACACCCTCACATACTCACGCACACACATACACACACAATAAGCACTTAAACCTGGTAGAGTGATGCTGTTTGGATGATGGTGTTTGTATACCACTCTGGTGGCTGCTGGGACAACATTGTAAATACTCTGGACGTCCCGTCACTTAGGACAGATGAGCCTGCAGAGGGACACGAAAAGATCGCAGCCATGTTTGTCACGTATCCTGTCACTGCTCTTTGCTGCACTTAGTAACACTTTCCTGCTCTCGTTCTCTTTTTAACACACTCCCTCCCCTCTCTATCTTTCCTGCCAACTCCTTTTTCTTCTTGCATCCCCCCTCCCCTTTTCCCCCTCCCTATTTTGGTCCGTCTCTCTTCCCCATTTGCTTCTGTCATCCCGCTCTCTTTTACTTCCATCACCCCCCTATCCTTCCTGACTCCCTTCCTCCTTTGCTTTACCTAAATGCTGCCTGTTTACCTCCCTCCTATCCTCTCCTCCGTCCTTCCGTCCTCCCCTTTCCACCTCTCCTCTCTCCTCTCTCCTCTCTCCTCTCTCCTCTCTCCTCTCTCCTCTCTCTCCTCTCTCCTCTCTCTTCTCTCCTCTCTCCTCTCCTCCCCCCATCAGGTGAGGATTCAGACTCAGACTCAGACCTCTCCTTGGAGGAGGAGCGTAGTCTCTCCATCCCCTCCTCCGAGAGCGAGGACAACGTCCGCCTCCGGGGGCGTATCCAGCGCCGCTTCAAAAGGACCAATCAGAGCGAGCGGCTGCTCACGGAGCCCGCCCACAACGGCACCAAAGGTAGGCAGCGATGTCATTCTGTAAATGTCAGCTGTAATAGTCAGCAATCAATGACAGTCCTTGTATTTCACATGGATGAAAAGGTTTAACATGCCATACTTGTGACATGTTCATCAATACTGTTAGAAATGTCAGACTTCTAAGTTGCAGATCAATACAGTTGAGTTAATTATACATGAATGTTAGACCTGTCTCAAACGTATCTAGAATTGATGTGGCGGCTAGATAAATGCTAAGATAATCAGATAAATATCGATATTTCAGATACATAATGAGTGAGTGCGTGAGTGAGTGAGACAGTGACCAAGTGACCTTATTACCAGATTGTTGTAATGTACACATTTTCTTGCTAATATTACAGTATAAGCTGAATTCAAATATAAAGGGTTGTATTTGGGTTTGCTGACCAATAGCAACTGTCCTTTTTGTGTCAGATCTAGACGGCAATGACCTGCTCTCCTATTGGCCAGCTCTGGAGGAGTGTGAGGCACACTCCCTGCAGAAGTGGGGCTCGGAGCGTCGCCTAGGGCCGGACTACAGCAAGGACGCCGCCAACAACAACCAGGCAGACGCAGCGCTGACTAGCGGAGATGAGAACGGCCTGACCCAGCCCAACCGCCACCGCAAGGGTGAGACGCACGCCCTCACACACTTACCATCACACACACACACGCTGCCACCACCGTTTCTGAGTCACTCGCAGACAAGTAACCTTGTCTGAAAGTCGTCTGTGTCCCCGGACCACAACCATGTGTTGTGGCCATGTGTTGACTCTCTGTCTTTGACCTCTAGACTTCCCCTGACTCTGTATTCTTTATCTGTCCATCTCCACCCTCCTTTTTGTGTCCTGCTCCTCTCCTCTGTCTTACAGGTATTCTGAAGAACCGTATTGGCTGCCCCCCAGCCCTCCAGGGCCTGTCTACCATGGGCCGGGTCCCCAGTGAGCTGTCCTGGTACCGGACCTCCACCCTGGGCCACCGCGGCGTCCCCGCAGCCTCCTACGGACGCATGTACTCAGGCACGGGCTCGCTGTCCCAGCCGGCCTCCCGCTATTCCTCCAGGGAGCAGCTGGACTCCCTGGCCCGCAGACAGCTCTCCAGGGACCCTCTGGGTCGCCAGGCTGGGGGCGGCTCTCGGGACCGCCTGGACCGCCAGGGCTCCAGGGACAACCTGGATCTGCTGCCCCGCCGCCGGGACCCCGGCCTGGGCCCTGGTCCGGGCCTGGGCCTGGACCAGCGAGCGTCTAGAGAGAACCTGAGTGGATCCAGAGACAGACTGGAGTTCCAGCACAGCGCCCACGCCTCCAGGGAGGACCTGAGTGGGGCGGGGGGGCTGGGGGGAGAGCTGGGGGGGTCCCGCTCGCAGCTGAACACGCTGACGCGCCGGCAGGCCACCTCCCGGGAGCACCTGGGGGGGGCCCTGATGAGCAGCCGCTCTAGAGATCAGCTGGACGCCAACGGGGGCGGCGTCCAATCGCAGCCCTGCAGGGAGTGGCTCCGCACCCTGCCCCCGCGCCAGCCGTCGCACCCCGACCAGCCCCCCTCCTCGGAACCCCCACCCCCCATCAGCGAAGAGCCCCAGGAGCCCCTCTCCCTGCGCTCTCGTGGTCGCCTGGACTCCGCCCCGCCGTGTAGGTACCCCCCCGGCTCCAGCCCCGCTCCTGGCGCCCCCCCCAGCCGCCACCCGTCCAGCGAGCACCTGGACATCCTGTCCTCCATCTTGGCTTCCTTCAGCTCCTCTGTCCTGACCCCCCCCAACCCCTCTGCACAGGGCCCCTCCCCCTCCCCGCCCCACTCCGCCACCTCGCACAGCATCTCCGAGGTGTCCCCCGACTCAGAGTAAGTCACCGCCTCTCTCCTCCACCGGCCCCCACCCCCCTTCTCTATGTATATCTGACATCCTTCTGTTTCCCCTCCATCTCTTCTGAAGTTAGCCTCTGCCACCTCCCTCTCCCCACACACCTCTCGTTTCCTTCTCACCCCTTTAGCAGCCCTGTCTCAGATCTTTGTCGCCACTCCTCCTCCCTTCCCCCCCTTCTCCTCGTCCTCCCTATATGGTCCCACTAAGAAGGTCGTTTGTGGGTGTGGGTGGCACATGTCTAGTGGCTAGCTTATCCAAACATGTACACATTTGACAGAGATTGACATGCTTAAAATGACTGTACCTTCAAACTAATTATTTTATCACTAATATCAGTTTCAGACAACTAAGATAATGTCTTTATTGCGTGCGTCTGATCGTTAATCTCAGCATCTCACTCTCCACAGAATCAACAGGAGCGAAGGACAGTCTTGATGGCAGCCTCCATATCCCACAATGCATTGCGTCTCTGATTTAAAACCAATGACGATACAGGGTTTGGCTAAGGTCAGAGGTCAGTTAGATACCCTGGACTGCTGAGGCAACCTGGGATAACGGAGGACTGACACGTGAGGATGAAGAGACAGTGGTGGATACTTTGTGAGGTTGTGAGTTTGGCTCTCAGGCCATGTGTAGTGATGTGGAGCATAGGGAGTGAGGGAAGCTACCTCTGCCATTACTGACAACACAAACTTTAACCCTCACCATTTCTTAATGGGAACAGAAGGAGTTGGCGAGAATAAATAAATTAAGGGCGGAAAAAAGAAAAGAAAAATAAGTCGAAGCTGTACATAACGTTTTTTATACATTTTGTATCTTTTTTCATCAGAGAAGAAGAAAACTAAATCTCTTGTGATGTTTTTGAAGATTATGTCGACGTAAGGTTGTGAGAGAGCTGTGTGAGTGACATCTGTTGCAAGAGGGAGAAAATCCCTCAAAATCAATCCCAAACTCTGAGACCATTTTATCCCTGGTAACATTTTTCCTAAACCTTAAACCCAACCCCATAACACTGTGTATAGAACAGAAGAAAAGAACAGGGCTTGGTCAGTGCTGATTGAATGAAATAATGAGACGTTATGTGATTGGAAGGCAGTAACAGGGGGGTGGGGAGATTGTACATAGGATGGATTATAAGCCGAGAGGCTTGACTGAACAAATGATTGTGAAGTGTAAGATAACTAACTAACCACCTACAGCTGATATGACAATAAGGTAATTGGGTTGATCCATTTTTATTCAATACTGGCTCTGATATAGTGCAGTCTGGACAGAAGTATCAATGTAATTCTCACTGAATCTGAATGTTAATGATCTATTTGACCAACATCCAGTCTTTCTATAAATACTACAAAGAACCACATATATATACTACAAAGCTTCAATACAGGTCCCTCTCCCTGGGAATACCTGCTCTTTTCTAGACTCCTTTGAACCAGTAGGAATGCAGTACAACGGGGTCACATGGTGCCTGTTTTGTTGGGGGTGTGAGCCACTTGGGCACCGTAGAAGATGTCAACTGCGTGTTCGTGCTAAAAGCTGTAAAGTGGTTTTTGATTGAGTTGGACGTGAGGTAAATATGGATGTAGGAAGGAGAGGATAGGAAGGAAGGCAAAAAGAAACAGTGAGTCATCTAAGAGCAGGTGGAGTCGAATCAAGACATGAAAGGGCACAACAACAGTAAAGAAAAACAGATGACAGGAACAGAAAGTGGGTCAGACATGACCTGCATTCAAATGAAAGCCAGAAAGAAAAAGTGACTCACTGGAAGGAGAGCGGGAAGAGAGGAAGTAGAGGAAGTGAAGCGCAGATTGTTCAAAAACAAGCATATCTCACACGCCCTGGGTGTGTGAATCTCTTCGACCAGTGGATGTTCCCTACCGTGTCCTTGGGTTGTGAACAGTGAATATTATTGTGTCAGTATTATTGCCAAAAACCTCCCTCCGGTTCCTCTTCCTTCGCCCACTTCCCTTGTTCAAGCTTCTCCAGTGTTTTTTTCACCGGTCAGTTTTTATTGTGTTTATTTTCTACATTATTTATGACATGCTTTATTTATTACCTTTGACATGTACAGACATAAGATTTATTTTATTTATGGATATTTAATTGAAGTTTATTACTTTGAACATTTTTGCGTGAGAGTGAGTATGCGTTATTTTCGTTCAGACTTTTTTTACATGCAACATTTCCTTCGGTCGGACTTCCCAACTGTGACACAAGTATCACAAAAGGAAAAAAAGAGAAGACAGAAAATAAATAATGGCGTAAGATCTAGAGACGTAAATTAATCCCTGATCAACCTTCCTGTTCCTATGCATTGTTGTAGATCTGAAGAGAGATTGAACAGGACGGTGGCAGACATTCCCCCTGTTTCAATCAAGGAGATGTAGGCCTACAGATCTACACTAGAGCACACAGAAAGAGAGATTAGGAGTGGATTAGAATGTCAAGAGCTAAATGAAGAACGGAGAGTTAGGGATGATGGGAGACTGTCTTTCTCAGTTTGTGTTCATTGTGGGATGTGTTCTATCTGGCCTGCAACGGAGGGACATCAAGACAGCCGCTCCTACTCCGTTACCGTGGAAACCGTACAAGCGAGATGTTGGACAATAAAAAACGATTCTTCCTACAAGATGTGTGTGGTGTGTGTGATCTATATTTCATGAAGGTATGGAAGAGAAAAACGCATTCAATTTTTTAGAAGCTCTTTCTGGTTTTCTTTCCTATCTCTGAGTTACGCATAGCCTACTATCCCACTGACACACAGCGAAGCAGAGACTGCAACTCCATATTATCAAGTAAAAAAACGACATAATTTTTTATTTGAATAAACCATATTCCTGCCCATCATCATTCGTCATCATCATAATAAGTGGTCTTCAAGGAGATTTACCTCATTACTACATATGAATGCAATGCATCATTCCAAATATAAAAAGGGTCAATCCTGTTAACCGGTGCCTTTTGGACCTAGTAACTTCTGAAAACAAAAGTATTTATTTTTCAAGTTTTTAAACATCTTATCAGGAAAGGGATATGTTTAACTGTTTGGAAAACATATTGGCCAAGCTCATGCACTAAAATCCCAATAATTATGTGCATTTGGTTCAGACATGGACCGTGACATTATTCCACCCTGTTAGGACATATGAATAACAATCACAAAGCTTAACAAATGTAAAGGCATAACAATATTTACATTTTATTGTCCATTATATGTCCCTTGTTCGTTTTGATTTGTTTATTGTTTATTGATTTGTTTATTTGTTTATTGGTGGAATGAAGCATCACAGGGTGGAATGTAACAAACATAAAACAACTCATTGGCCTAAATCACTAAACTTGATGTCCTTCTTTAACCTCATGAACCTCATAACCTCAATAAAACGTAATCAAGCAGTTTTAGTTAGTTTTTCTAACAATATTTCCACCCTGTTAGGTGCATGTTCCACCCTGTTAGGTGTACACAACCAACAGGGGGGAATTTTGTCAAGTAAGTTTTGTCACCCCAGCTCTATGAGTGATCATGATGTAGCTAGCATGAGACCCTACATGTGAACAGCATTTTACTTCTTATATAAAACCATATTTGAAATTATAAAAGGTTATTTATTTCCTTAACAAAGTAGCCTAACAGGGTGGAACTTTAAGGTTGTGACAAACAGGTTGACATTATGAATAAAAATAAATAACATTTTACTTAAAATATGAAGTAGGATTTCCTGGGGACATTAAAAGGCACCGGTTAACAGGATTGACCCAGAAATACCTACTTCAGGTCAAGCCAGATACTTGTTAGCATGTTTAAACACAACTAATTCCCACACTGTTAATGCATGAATTTGAACGTGCAACGTTATTTAGAAACTGGTAAGTTAGCCAATAAAGACATCAATCAAATTGTAGCAACAAAAATGCAAGCATAAAGTACAAAATATATAGTTTTATTATGTACACAAATTACTCAGCCACTTCACAACCGTTTCTGAGTTTAGACTTCGCGCTCACGTGGATTTTAAACAACAAATCAGCCTGACACGTAGTTACGTAGTTTATGTCCAATGGGAGTCGCCGTTGTATGGAGCGGGTGGTAGGGTGCCAGCATAACATTATTTGATTGGTTGGTAAAGACTCAAGCCATGAGAGCGATACACATGGGTGATGGCCAGATTGCATGCTAATGAATTGTAGTTACAGTAGCTACAGCTACATGCACAGTGTCTTGCTACGATCAGACACAAATACAGTGGCCTTTCTCATATCGTCTGCTGTGTAAGTACCCGTAGATTTCACTCTCACTTTATGATTTCACGAAGACTTCTTGGTCGGCGACTGCAAATGTGTAGCTAGCTAGCTAGCTAAATCCGAAGTAGCTGTCAAATTCACTGTCTGCAGACAGGAGATGATTTTTGGTGCTCTCTCTCAGTCTCTGTCAGACTGTCCCAGGTATTGGAGAGGAGATGTCTTCAGACAGTGTGTTACTATTGGAGACAGCAGCTCTGGTGGCTCCAGTCACGGCTCTGGAGTTCCTGAGGGAAGACTTCCTACTGACAGGTCGGCAGTCAGCTCTGACTGACACACTGTAATAGGCTATGTCATGATATTTTAGGAAAGCTCTACTTTGTTTATTCTTTAACTTTAAGTTCTTAATATTGTCGTCTCCTATTATATATCATATTTTTAGGTTCTGTCTGAACTCACAGACTTGTTGCTCTCTCAGGTGAGGGTCCTATCCTGTCTGTGTATGACCTCCAGCCCCACCCCAAGACCCGCGCTTCACTGAGCGTTCTCCACAACTACCGTATCCATGGCATTCGGCCTCGACCTCTGACCTCAGCCCCACGCAGCTCTATATCAGAGCAGACAGAGCAAGCGCTAGTGGTGTTTGGAGGGAAGGCGGTCCGCCTGGTGCAGCTGCGTGATGAGGACCCGCTGCGCCTGGAGGCCCTGGGCCCCCTCATTGAACTGCAGGACTGGGCCCTGGATGTGCGTTGGCTGTCTGGAGAGGGCCACTCTCTCCTGGCAGTGGCTCTGGCCCACAACGCTGCTCTGCTGCTGGACACGACAGAGAGGCAGGTCCTGGTCCTCTGTTCCTGCTTGGAGGGCTGCCTGCTCTACTCAGCCCTGCTGCTGGGGGACACCTGGGGGGACTCTGTCCTGGTGGGGGGCACCGTCTTCAACCAGCTCATTCTCTGGAGGCCAGGGGTTGCCAAACAGAGCAGGGAAGCCCAGGTGGAGAGGCGTTTGCTTGGCCACAGCGGGGTGATCTTCAGCCTCTGCTACCTCCAGGAGGCCGGCTGGCTGGCTTCAGCCTCGGACGACCGTAGCGTGAGGGTGTGGGGCGTGGGCAGGCTGGGGGCTGCCGGAGGGGGATGTGGGAAGGCTGATCCGGCCTGTCTCCGGGTGCTGTACGGCCATCAGGCCAGGGTGTTCTCCGTGCGTCTCGGCCCAGGGAGGGTGTTCAGCGCTGGGGAGGACGGCGCCTGTCTGGTCTGGGACTGGGGAGGAGGGAGGGTTCAGCTCACTCTGAAGGGGCACCGGGCAGGGGGGGTGAGGGCGTTGGCAGTCAGCGAGGGATGCAGTGAGACCAGGCCTGGGGGCGGCCGGGGCGGGTGGGTGGCCACCGGGGGGGCGGATGGAGGGGTGAGGCTGTGGAGGGAGGAGGGGAGGGCAGAAGCAGAGGGAGAGACCCTGACAGACCTGGGCTTTGTGGGGAAGGGGGTTCCCAAGGTGGTGTGTGTGGTGGGGGGGGAGGGAGGGAGCCAGGTTAGGGTGGTGGTGGGGACGGACCAAGGCGAGGTCTACCTACACGGGGGGGGGCAGTGGGGTCTGGTGTGGGAGGGTGGAGCTGACTTCCAGTCCTACTGCGCGATGGATGTCCTCAGTGTCAGGGCGGGGGGGTCAGTGAACTGGGACGGTCTGTGTGCTGTGGGCAGCCTGACTGGCGTGGTACAGGTGTTCCCCCTGTCCCAACCTGGGGCAGGGGTGCTAATGAGAGCAGGGGCAGGGAAGATCCACAGCCTTACCTGGGTGGAGGGGCAGGTCAGGAGGCAGGAGGGGTATTTGCTAGCCTCCGGAGCGGAAGGGACGGTGTACCGATGGAGGGTGGAGGCGGAGGAGAGGGACGCCGGCCTGGTTTTGAAAACCCAGGCTCTCCCTTCTTTCCTCCTGCCGTCCTGTGCCAAGCGCTGGCTCGCCGCTGCAGTGCTGCTTCCCAGGCCAGCGGGGGCGCTGTGGGTGTGCGGAGACAGGAGAGGATCCCTCCTTCTGTTCAAAGACGGAGCGAGACGCCGCCGAGAGGAAGGGGAGGGAAAGGGGAAGGAAACGGAAGGAGCTCCGAGTCGGGCTGAGACGGAGGGAGACCCCGCGCTCGACGGGAACCGTGACCCGTCCGACGGAGGGGAAGAGGGAGACGAGGTGGCCAGAGTGAGGGGGGAGGGAGGCGTGGAGGAGGAGGCAGGGGGAGAGGCAGCGCTGCGGCCGGCCTGCTGTCTGTTCGGGGTGCACGGGAAGCAGGGGGTGACGGGGGTGAGGGAGTACGGGGGGCTCCTCTACAGCGCCGGGAGGGACGGCTGTGTGAGGGTCCTGAGAATCCGGCCTGGGGGGGGAGGAGGAGGAGGGGGGGAGGAAGGAGAGGCGGGGCAGAGGGGGGCCCTGCTGGAGGTCTTGAGGGTTCAGCGGGCCTGCAAGGGCATGGAGTGGCTGGAGAGGGTTCTGATTCTGGAAGCGGAACCCTTTGTCCTGCACCGAGGGGTGGAGGAGAACGTTCTAGAAGAGGAACACTCAGACCAGAACCCTCCCCAGCAGCAGGAGGAGGACGGAGGTGGGGAGGAGAACCACAGGATCCAGGAGAGGGAGACGGGATGTCAGTTGAGGGAGGCCCGCTTTGTGATCGTGGGGTTCCACTCGGTCCACTTTGTGGTGTGGGACCCTGTGAGGCAGGAGAGGCTGCTGTCCGTGCCCTGCGGTGGGGGGCATCGCTCCTGGGCCCTCAGCCCGCCCCACGGGGGGGTGTGGCGGGGCCAAGCAGCCCTGGTCTTCCTCCGCCAGGGCCAGGTCCTCACCTCACGGCCACCCAGGCCGACGGACAGCCCAGCCGGGAGCCAGGCCCTGAGGGAGGGGCTGCACGGCCGCGGCCTGGGCTGCGTCTGCCGTCTGGGGGGGCTGGAGGGCGGCGAGGAGGGGGGCCACTGGGAGGTCCTGGTCAGCGGAGGGGAGGACACGAGTCTGAGCGTTCTCGCGGTTCAAGCCCAGACGGGAACGGTCAGGGTGCTGGCCGTCATCGCCGACCACATCTCCAGCGTGCGTACGCTGGCCACGGTGAGACCGGGGGACGACGGGAGGAGGAGACCACGTCTCTCCACCCTGCTGGTGTCGGCCGGGGGGCGGGCCCAGATTCAGTGTTACCGGCTGCTGATTGGATGGGACGGACAGTTGGCGCGGCCTTCCTGTCAGGTGATCCAGGTGGCCAGACACCGATTGGACGAACAGTGGGAGAGAAAGAGGAACCGACATAAGACTGTGAAAATGGACCCAGAGACCAGGTGAGGGTCAGATAACTGTTTGTGAAGGACAGGAATACAGAACACTGTATTGTTCAGTGGATGAACTAAGTCCTTTATGACCCGACAGACATCTCCTTCCTCTGTTGTCGTCTGTCAGGTACATGTCCGCCGCCGTGGTGCATGATGGGACAGAGAGGGTCCTCCTGGCACTGGGCTGCAGTGATGGAGCTGTGAGGTGGGTGTCTGGGCTGACACAGTCAGGGGGGGGGGGGGCAAAGAAGAAACTGTCAACTGTGTTCCACTTTAACTGACTTGGCTCGCTCCACCCTCCATCCTTTCCTCTACCTGTCTCTCTCTCCCTCCCTCTCTCTTTTCCTCTGTCCCTCCGTCCCTCCTGTCTCCCTTTCTCTTTCTCTCTCCACTTTTTCTCTCTGTCTTTCTCTCTCTCTCCCCCCCCCCCCCTCTCTCCCTCCCAGGGTGTTTGGGGTCAGTGAGGTCAGGGGTCAGGTGGAGCTGCTGTGGGAGAGTTTCCACCACCAGAGGTGTGTGCTCAGCGTCGCCACCTGCAGCGTGGAAGACCGGCGAGGCGCATGGTGAGAGACGGTGGGGCTTGTCACGTTTCGCCTCCACGGTGATCGTAAACCCAACACAAAGTCCCATTCTATTCCTTTATTGAACTGAATTTCGGGCAAGGAGAAAAAGTAAATCAATTGAATATGAACAAATGAGCGAGAATGCAATGATGTGAAGATTCAGTCTCACTCGTCTCTCTGTCACCTCAACCTCCTTCCTCTTCCTGTCCTGTCCTGTCCTGCTCCCCCTCCCCCCCCTCAGGTGTGTGTTGTTGTTCAGCGCCGCCACAGATGGTAGAGTAGCAGTCTGGGACCTGAGTCCAGCAGCCTCCTCATTGGACCGCCACCCCGGCGAGGCCCAGCCTGCACCAACTCCCTGCTTCACCATCACCGCCCACCAGAGTGGCATCAACGCCCTGGCTGTGTGGGAGAAACCACGGGCGGAGCTAGGGGCGGGGCATCAGGTCACCGTGGCGAGCGGAGGAGATGACGGACAGCTGACCGTGTCAGTCCTCAGGGTGCAGTACCGGCAGGGGGCGACAGAGGGCGGCAGAGCGCCGCTCCAGATCCAGCTGCAGGCCCAGTGCTGCGTGCCTGCGGCCCACGCCGCCCCCCTCACGGCCCTGGGAAGGCTGGGCTCAGGCCTGCTGGTGTCGGCCTCCCCGGACCAGAGGGTGTGTCTTTGGAGCTGCAGCAGCACCGGCCTCTGCCAGCGGGGGGCGATGTTCTCCCACGTGGCCGACGCAGCGGGCCTGGAGGTGTGGCTGGAGGCTGGGGGCAGGCAGGGGGAGGCCGAGGGGCCTGGGTCTGGTCCTACACTTAGTTTTGGATCCATGGAGGACACTGGGTGCCGCTCTGGGTCTTCGCCTGGGGGGGTGTCTGGATCTGGGGATAGTCCTGGGCGGAGGCGTGGGTCCAGAGGTGGAGAGGGTGGCAGGGGCTGGGTGGTGGTCTGTGGCCAAGGCTTACAGCTGCTACAGATCAAGAACAGGAACCAGGACGAGGTGAAGGACGAGGACTGTGGAAAGAAGGAGCGTGTCAAAGTGTCTTTCGTAATGCCGTTACGACAAGGACAAGACAAACCAAATCCAGACTGACTTGTTATTCAAACAGATGTGCCAAAGATGTACCGAATGTTTATATTTTCCTTTTTACTTCATATTGCCCAATGTGAAATACAGCTGAGTCAGTAAACGGTGCGTGCTTCTTTCATATACAGTGTTGAGGATAAATAGAGAGTGACTCAATAATACTGTCAGACAACTATGTACACGTCTTTAATGGACTGTGTGTGAGAGTGCAAGAGTTTCAGACTGCATGTTTGTGCGTGCGTGCGTGTGTGTGTACGGCAAAGGGGTAGGATGTACCCATGTAGGGTGTGTGATGGGGGTCAGTGGGCAGGTGCGGCGGGGGGTGGGGGGGGCTAGGCTACTGCAGGGGAACATTAATATTTCAGTCACGTCTCACATTCTCTATTGTCCAGAATCCATCTGACTGCATGCCAAAGTCACTCACAGTGGGTGGAGGGAATGTGGAAAGAATGTCACAAAGGGCTTAGGGAGAGAGAAAGGCGGCCAGCGAGAGACGGCGAGGAGGTGAAAATTGCCGCGTCAATGAATAGGTGACGGGGGAGAAAGGATGAGAGGGGAAGGAGAAAGGAAGGAGATCTTCCTGTCCCTCCAGGCGTCTATCTAGATTGGTAAGATCTCGATTCAGCAGCGGAGAAAGGAAGTTCAGAACAGATGGAGGGAGGAGACGTGTCCAGACCAGGCAGGGTCCAGACCAGGCTGTAAGGTGGCCTGCACTGCTCCCTGGACCAGGACAGAGGACACCGAGGGGAGGCACAGTAGTTCCAGGCCACAGAAAGAGAGTGTCTGTGTGAGTGAGAGTGGGAGAGAGAGAGTGAGAGTGGGAGAGTGAGAGTGGGAGAGAGAGAGTGGGAGAGAGAGAGTGAGAGAGAGAGAGAGAGTGAGAGAGAGTAAGAGAGAGAGAGTGGGAGAGAGAGAGAGAGAGAGAGAGAGAGTAATGCCCCGCCGGACCAGGGAAAACACTGAGAGGATCCAGCAGCAGGCCAGAGGGAGCAGGAGAGGAGCGTCTCTGGCTGAGACCTCCCCACAGACAGACCCCCCCTCCACTCCCAGAGAGGTAGGCTACTGCACTTCACACACACACACACACAATATGGCTGACCGCAGCCCATGGGAGAAGAACAGCAGGATGGGACAAAAAAGCAGAGAACTAATTTCTTCTGTGGGCACTCCGGTGTGTGTGTGTTTTGGTGTTGCCAGGCCCTGAACGCTTGTGTGTCACACCGCATGACTAATGACAGTTTCTTCTTCACACATACAAACATACATGGACACGTACAAAAACACACATACAGCACTCTCAAGAGCGATAGCCTACCTACTTCACACATTCATCCATGCATGTGATTTATCATATACACATATATATACACACATATATAAAAGGGATTTCCAATGTAGATATAGACCACCTGTACCAGCCAGTGTATCTACCCTTTGTCCTGTATGTGATGATGACCATCTCATGTTTTATCTCCAGACAACAGGGTCAGTGATGTCACGGGATCGCTTGCCCATGATTGGTTCTGCTGGAACTAAGCCAACAGGTACTGTGTGACACCTGTCCGTCCACCTGTCCGTTCCTTTCGTGTCTTATCGCGTGCATGCACACGCCCGCTCTCTGACCCGGTACCCTGGACCGTCTCCTGGAGAAGCCAGCCTGTTGCCTGCGAAGGGCTCCTTTCCTTGGGACTTTGTATTCTCTGTCAGCACAGAGACACATGATCTGCTTTCCAGTGGGGCTGAGAGAGAGAAACAGTAGATAGAGAGAGGGATGAGGAGAGAGAGGGAGAGGGCCTAATACCCCAGGATACCACTGCTGACAGACACTCTGCTGGTGTCGTGTAAATAAAATACACTTCCCGCTCTGTGCTCACAGCTGGGGATTGTGGGATAGCACAGCTGGTCAGGAAGTATGTGAGAGGTGGGAAATGGTGGAGATTTGCTGATGTTCTCACAACCTGACTCACTGGATGGTTTGTCAGATATAGTCTGGGAAGTCGTTCTTGGAAACTGTTGGGAAAAGGGCAGGCACTTACTGGCAATACTGGCAGGTGATTGGTTGAACCATCTGTCTACAGCTGTCCATCAAGGCCTAACTTCAAGGTAAGATGGTAAGTGGTCGTGATCTTGCAAATCCAGCTGTCTCACAAGGCTGGTCTGTCAAGACAGGATAGAACGGATACTTACCCAATTATTAAAGGCCTTCTGCTTTACCATGAATCGGTGTTCCTGCTGGAGCTAAAGAACTCTCTTGCTCTTTCCCCAGACAAGCCAACCCTCCCCACCCTCCCCACCCACCAGCAGCCCCAGCAGGCCAGGAGGAGGAAGCGTGCCCCAGCCACCCAGCAGCTCTACACCACCCTCCCAGACACCATGACCCCCTGGGGGGGGCAGTCCCTCTCCGAATCCTCCTTCACCAGCATCCCCCCACCTCCGCCTCCCCCGATCCCTCCCCCCACCCCCTCCTCTCCCTCCTCTCCCCGCCTTCCCAGGTACCCCGCCCGCCTGCGGAGCCCGGCCCCCTCGCCCCTGGCCTCCGCCCCCCCCGAGAGGGGCCCCAGGGTGGGGAGGGCGAGGCGGAGGGTGCTCCCCCCCAGGAGGCCCCCCCGGGCCCCCCGGCTGCCCCCGCTCAGGCCCGTCACCAACCTGAGCTTCTCGCGCAGCTTCACCTTCTCCTTCTTCGAGCTGCCGCTCCACCAGGCGCCCCGCTGCCGCGCCGAGCGCATCCGGGACCTCATGGTCCTGCTCCGACAGATTCAGTACTGACCGGGACTCGACCGCGACACGGACCGATTCAGATCCACGCGTCAGGGTCCTCACGGGGTCAACGTGTACAGACTTGACGGCGACTCGACCGCAACACGACCACATTGCACCCGGGGCCTCATGTTCCTGCTCAGACATTCTGGATACAGTCTGACGAGAACACTTGTTTGTGTGTCAATTTGTGTGTGTGTGTGTGTTGTGAGAGAGTGTGCACAATGTAGAGGATGGGCATACCAAGAAATCACATCCCTCCTGTACGTCGCTTTGGATAAAAGTCTGCTAAATCAACGCATCCTTACATTCTCAATATCTACTGTGTTTATTTGCAAGTGATGTTCTAAAAACATACACACACACACACAGAGGTGCTCAATCAGGTGCTAGCAGGAGAGCTCTGGTTGAAGAGCTGATAGGCCGGGTGGTTGATGTGTGGACCTTGACACTACGCTGGGATTAGTCAGAACAACAAGATACAGATCGGTCTCACTCTGAGGGAACCTGATATACAAACCACTACCTGTCTGTCACACAAGGTAACACATATCTGTCTGTCTATGTGGCTTGCTGGCTGGCTACCTGCCAGCATCTCTTATGAATATAATCATATCATATTGATGCCACTGAGCCAGAGAGAGACGAACAGTACCTCACCTTGTTTACACTGTGACTGGAGACGAGGTAAAGCAGACAGACTTGGCACACCATTTATTTAATACTCTACTTATTGATAGTGGAACCGAGAACAGGGCTGTTCTTGTTTTAGATAGTTTCAACTGTTACACAGTTACATGACACACACTCACACACATTCACACACACACACAGATATATTGTCACAACCTGCGGACTAACAGTTGGTACACGTCTTTCCAGTTCCAATGTTGACTCATCTACAGTCTGGTATCTGTGGTTATTATGCCATTATTAATGATACAATGAAATAATAAATATAATCAGGCATTTAAATGACAATCAGCATTCATTATTGAATGGCTTTATCAGGCGCTGTTACGTAAGGCGAACTTTGTCATCTCCCACGCAACCCCTAGAAAAGCTGTTTGAAGTTAGATCAGTGGCTGTATTGTATTCATTTGGATTTCAGAAGGCTTTTACAAATGGTGGCTTTTGCTGACTTTAATCTGTCCTCTTCTATCCTATCCTATTCCCTTATACTCCGTCCAGCTCTATTCAACTGTCTTCTATTGTCTTTTATTATTATTATGACACACGTGTTCTGTTTAACTGTTATGTTCTACATTGTCCTATGGATGCAGATCCATAGAACAATGGTGTTATATCTCTGAGTGGTTGTTTCCTTCAGGGGACTGTGGCCCCATATGAGGGCTGCACGTTTAGACCTGGTCTCCCTCCAACCCAGACACGGACACTCCTGACAGAGGAAGCACTCACGTGCACTGAATAGCGGAGTGCAGAGAGGGACACGGAGGAGGGAGGGGCCTGCTGGTCAGAGCAGAGTCCAAGGCTTACTCTTGCCATCTCCATACACGTGAATCCACACACGCGCACCCGCACACTTCATATATCGTTTGTTTGTTGGTCTGCTCTTCCTGATATCCCTTTTATATCATCGCTCCCTCCCTCACACGCTTCCAAACACGCCTTCTCAAACAGACACTTCCAATCAGACATACAGACACAGAAGTTCAAATTTGTCATTCTTTTGCAGTCATTTCGTACTTGGTGAAACTATATCATTGCATTTTAGGACACAGTAATCTGAGACAGTAGGTTAGGGAGAGAGTGAAGGCAGTGGCATCCAGTAATGACAGTCCCTCCTCCCCTTTCTCTCCAGATAGAGGAAGGGGAGGAGGGTATGATTGATGCTGAACGCTGGTGTAGGTAAGGGTCGACCTACCTGTCTCCCCCGCTAAGACCCCCCCCTCCCCAAGTGCTGGAGAGCTGTGTGCCGGGCAGGGTTCATGTGCTCTCCTGGCTGCTAGTGTTGGCATTGTGCACCTGCCACAGGGTGAGCCGCAGCCCTCTTTCCAGGCTTGCTCTCTCCCTCCATCCCTCTCCATTCCCTACAGGCGTGAACAATGCCACACCATGCTGGTCTCTGTACCTCCAGTGTTTGAAGGTGGAGTCAGGTGGCTGAGCGGTTAGGGAATCGGGCTAGTAATCTGAAGGTTGCCAGTTCGATTCCCGGCCGTGCCCAATGACGTTGTGTCCTTGGGCAAGGCACTTCACCCTACTTGCCTGTACTTACTGTAAGTCGCTTTGGATAAGAGCGTCTGCTAAATGACTAAATGTAATGTAAATGTAAATGTTCTCCTTCTTCCATGGTCTCATGGTCTAAGGCTCGCATGACACATGGGGACATAAGAGAAAGGTGTGAGCGAAAGGTGTGCATTCCTCTGTGTGTGTGTGTGCTCACATAGACACGCGCACACACACACTTCTCTCTCTGTGTTTGCACGACACATTGAACCACTGCTGTGTGTGTCTGGTCACACAGCTACTTTCACCCCTGTGGTCATCATGACCGTGTAGACCACCAGCATGCAGTTGCTTAGCAACGGGAGAGAGGAAAGTGAGGAGGATCCAACCATGTTTAGAGTAGCAATAGCATCACAGGTCTCCTTCCTGTGTGAGGTTACACACACACACACAAACGCATACATACAGTGTAGGTCAAGTGTGTGTGTGTCTAGATATCTCTGTATTAGGTGGTAGTGTGTGTCGCTGGCTTTCCCAGACCCTGATCAGAGGTTGTGTTACAGCCTAATCTTTGTTGATCTGGTTCCTCCACATGCCTGTCCTGACACACAAACACAAGCAACTATCTGTCCAGGGTTTGTTCCCAGTGTTGTCTCCTGTTAAACGATGGCTGACTTTGTTTCTGGGCTGCCTACTGCCATTCCTGGAACCACTGTTGTGTCTGCTGTCTCCATGGGGGTCCTGAATGGTGGTCTGATTGTTAACAGACAGATTCAGAGCAGGCTTCTCATATCCCTGGGAACTGATCCTGGTGAGGCTAGCACATGCACACACACACACGCACACACACACGCACACACACACACACACACAAAGTCAGAGGAGTGAATCATAGCTGTGTAAGGGTGGGTTGACAGCTCGGCTTCACTTCACTTTCTTTCCTCCTCTCCTCTGCCCAACCCTTCATTCTCCATCTTCTCTGCATCCCATCCACCCTCCTCTTTCGCTCTTCCCCCTTCTCTCCCCCTCCTCCATCTCTCCTCCTACTCCTTCTCTCCCCCTCCTCCATCTCTCCTCCTACTCCTTCTCTCCCCCTCCTCCATCTCTCCTCCTACTCCTTCTCTCCCCCTCCTCCATCTCTCCTCCTACTCCTTCTCTCCCCCTCCTCCATCTCTCCTCCTACTCCTTCTTTCTCTCTCTCTCTCTCTCTCTCTCTCTCTCTCTCTCTCTCTCTCTCTCTCTCTCTCTCTCTCTCTCTCTCTCTCTCTCTCTCTCTCTCTCTCTCTCTCTCTCTCTCTCCCGTCCTCCTTCTCTCCCCCATCTCTCCTCCTACTCCTTCTCTCCCCCTCCTCCATCTCTCCTCCTACTCCTTCTCTCCCCCTCCTCCATCTCTCCTCCTACTCCTTCTCTCTCTCTCTCTCTCTCTCTCTCTCCCGTCCTCCTTCTCTCCCCCATCTCTCCTCCTACTCCTTCTCTCCCCCTCCTCCATCTCTCCTCCTACTCCTTCTCTCCCCCTCCTCCATCTCTCCTCCTACTCCTTCTCTCTCTCTCCCTCCCCCCTCTCTCCCGTCCTCCTTCTCTCCCCCATCTCTCCTCCTACTCCTTCTCTCCCCCTCCTCCATCTCTCCTCCTACTCCTTCTCTCCTCCTCCTTCTCTCCTCCTCCAGGTCATCTTGTCTACTGACCTGTCCATCCACCTTCAGCAGCCTGACAGCTCAGGGTTCAGGTGAAGGTATGGGGACCACACCACCTGGGTCAGTCCTGCCGTTGGTGTCCCCGTGCTGTCAGCACTGCTGTCCAGAATGACAGAATGACTGTGAAATGTTCAGTGACCATACCCACTGGTTCTGTGGGGGCTGTGGCTGTCTGGCAGACTGCGGCCCGAGTCCTTCTGTCTCACTTCTGATCAACTTCAGCACTCGGCCCAGGCCTTGCACCTACGACCGAATCTCAGCCAATCAGATGCTCAGGCAACAATACACTGTTACTGAAAATCACACCTCATCAATCATGATCAATATCACACCTCTCGTGTGATATTGCTTAAATAGAGATGTTTAGTAGCAGTTGAAATAGCAGTCATGATAGATCCGGCTGATATGCTTGGACAATAATCCCAACAGCATCATACTCCATGCCATTCTGACCATGTTTATTCTGCATGCCCAGAATCTGGGTCTGGGCATGCAGATTACATGTTGTCAGATTACAGGTATGCCCTTGCTTGCAAGTTATTCATTAGCTTGAAGATAAATGGATCAATTCAATAAATGGATGTGCCCCATGTGGTACCATGGTAATACACCCAAGGTTATGTCATTTAACAAAATATTCCCTTCTTCCTCCTCCTGACAGCCATGCCTGTACTTTATTGAATGTCACTGATGCTGAAGACAGTGTCTTCGATGTTATCTATTTTTATGATACCGATAGTCTTAATGTGAGGTACACATGTGCTTATGTTGTATGTGTGTGTGTGTGTGTCAGGTTGTGAAGGCGCTACAAAAGCAGGGTGTTGGGGTTTGTCAGTAACTATTCTTTAGTTACTATTCTCCACCCCCACCAGCCCCACCTCCTCACCCTCACACACCCTTACCTTCTCACCCACATGCAGTCTCATGCCTCACTCAGCAAGGCTCTGGTGTGGAACTGACTTCCCTTTGTTACCCAAGCACTGTGAGTTTCAGCCACATGCAAATTGCATTTTTGAAACATTCAAATAATTTAAATATCCTTATCGTATGTATTTTTCTTAAATAAATATACTACGAGGTCATGAGTGCCACCATATAACTGCTGTACAGTTCATAATATTAGAACTGCTGTCAAGTGCATGATCTTACAACTTCTGTGTCGTACAACATCTTGTAATCGCTATAAAGTTATAATCTACAACTGCTGTACAGTAAATAATCTGTATTTTGTGTCAGCCTAATGTCTATGTGTGTTTTCTCTGCGCTGCACAGACTTGTGAACCAGCTGCATGTCCAGGGGTTCGTACCAAACCCCCTCCCCAGCTCCAGCCTCTTCCCATCCATCCATCATGCAGAGAACCGCCAGGCTACCTTCCCCACTTGTGAGTGGCCTCCTCCTCACTCATCATGGGTATTGTAGTCCCACCTCTGCACTATGGTGTCTACAGTAACCCTCACCAGGAAGCTAGATCAAATATGAAAGGAAGTTATATTTTTGAATATTCCTACAAGAGACATGTTGTACAATAGAGGGGTTAGGAGTATGGAGTCACGTGTCTGTCTGCCTCGTACGCACAAGCCCACCACGCCACCGTTTTGATTGGACGTCCTCACCCAAGATTTTTTCACTGCCCCCAAGACCCCTTCACTTTCTGATGAGACGGACCAATGGGAGGAGGAGAAGACGCCTCTCCACCTGCCATGCTCAGAGCCACAGATGGAACAGCTCTGAAGAACTCCAGCTAGAACATGGAGAACATTGGAACCCAGAGGTGACGGACCTCTAAGTGGTCCTCACGACCCAGAATGCCACACTCACTCTTAAAGGACATTGATGGTGACTTGATCATAACGGTAATGAGAACGGTGACCATGATGGTTGTGATGGTTTAATACAATACAAAATATCCAGTGTATGTTACAAATTGCCTGTTATTATTATTATTATTTTTCTGGTGATCAACTAATACGTGCTTATTTTGGTCAGAATGACTGCTGAGCAGTCATTCTTAGTCTGTTTAAAAATCAGCAGCACCACCTCATCATAGTCACAGTCTCTCTGGTCCTCCATTAGACACCACTAAGCTAGCAGCTTCATCCATATAGGGAACTGCTAACGACTCAGTAGTAATCATCAAGAGAGCGATCCCTTAATAATTGACAGCTGCAGATAGTCTGAGTTGTCTGGTAGAACTGGTTCTCCTTCAGAGAAGCTGAAGTTAAACATCAAATCAGTGACACTCTAATAGGTGATCCTGCAACTGCCCTTCAACACAGTTGGAGCCTCATGGTGTTTGTGTCAGGGTAGTTAGAAACGTGTCATGCCACTTCAGTCTGTAAATAACGTTTTTCTTTGTTCTTTTTCTCATCTTCAGCTCATGAGTGGAGTGGAATATCAGTTTGTACAAAGTCGTCCTGAAGTCATACTTCAGTACTTCTGGTGGGTAAGCTGAAAAACAATTACGATATCCATGACTCCGCTGAAATAGCTCTTCCCTATCTAATCACCTAGATAAGACTCCTTCCTTCACCTGTCTCTCTGCCTATCTGCCTTTCTTTCTTCACCTGTCTCTCTGTCTATCTCTCTATACCCTCTACCCACGGTCCATCTTTGCTTTACATAGACCTGACTTCCCATTCCATAGCTCTGTCTGTCGGTCATTCCGCTCGCCTGCCTGTCTATGTGTCCATCTGTACTTTTGCCTTCCTTCCTGCCTGCCTGCCTGCCTGCCTGCCTGCCTGTCTGTCTGTCTGTCTGTCTGTCTGTCTGTCTGTCTGCCTTTCAGGAGACAGCCAGTCTTGGGGGAGGCTGGGAGAGGTGGATTGCTCACTGGGACTTTGCTCTATGCCTCCTCAACCTTGAGAGTATATCTGTGTTTTCCTGAAGGGTTGCTTTCACAAGATGTTTGGACAGCAAGCAGGAATACTCACTAGCACAGGAGGTTTGTGAAGAAGAACTCAACAAACGCAAGAGTCTCCACAGAGCACCACACCCACACACAGATTTTCTCTCCTTCAAACTGGATTTCCACAGTCAGGGGGGCAGAAGGATTTGATTACTGTGGATACTGCATGAAGAGGAATACTCTGACCACCTCAGAACTTACGATCCATCCTCCAAAAAATCTGACTTTGACCTCTGACTACTGACTTACCTACATAGAGAGACTTGGTATCTGTCAAGAAACATTACTATCCACTGGCCTAAAGGAACCAATCAAGCCAAGGTTCATTCTATTGAAAGAGAAGCACGTTCAACGACACACCTGAGACACCCAGCCCTGTCTTCAGACCACAGGGCGATTTCTTCTACCCTGACTCCTTGAAGGGCAGTCCCAGGCTTCACCTCTTACACCTGATCCCCTGATCCACTGACCCCTGACCCAGACATGGAGGCCAGGAGGCGTGTGGGCTACCAGGTCGACAGGGAGGTGCTGAACGAGGAGATCGTGGAGGACCTGGCTGAGAAGTCTGATGTCACCATCCCATTCTCTCAGAAAGTCAGAGAGTCTATGAGGTAATGTGATAATGATGTTACTGATAATTATCAACAATGATGATCATGATTATGATTACTAATGATTAATGATCCAGTTCCAGTTGTAATACTCGTTCTACCAGCACCAGTACCAGTCAGTGATGGTCATTAAACATCAAAAAGAGTTCTCTGATTATTGATTGATTGATAGGATGATTAAGATCATAGGGCTGCTGGTCCAACAATAATATGCATAGTTTTCATTCTAAATTCCAAGTTTCCGGTACTTCTGTGACCTGAGAATCTTCACTGCTCTGCAGAGAGTCCACAGTCACAAGTGTCTGGTGACCAAATCCATGAAAGTGATTTGAACTGATCCACAAGTGTAACTGGATTTTTAGAAACTGTGTGTGTGTTTCTGTGTGTGTCTGTGTGTGTGTGTCTCCCCAGGTGCTCTGGCCCCAGGGTGAAGAGCTGTGTGCTGGGCAGTGTTCCTGTGCTCTCCTGGCTGCCCCGCTACTCTCTCAGAGACAACGCCATCGGGGACCTGGTCTCTGGCATCAGTGTGGGCATCATGCACCTGCCACAGGGTGAGACGAGCCATCCAGACTCCACTCTGGTGGAGCTCAGGTGGTGTGGAGCAACACCTTTCAAATTAAAAGTCAAATGAAAAGGCTCAAATCCACCCCTGGTTTTCAGAGCAGGTCAGGCAGTATTTTGTCAAGCAGTTGGTGTTTTGGTTCCCCTGAGTGAGATTGGTGGTCTCCGAGTCGTTCAAACTCTGGTCTTTGCAGCTCCTCCAAACCATGAATGCCTACGTGTCTGAGGCAGGTTTTTTTGGTTGGTTTGTCTATTTTTAAGCCTGAGCAATTGGTGATCTAGTATGGGCCAATTAGACTAGTTAGCCATTGGCCAGGTCAATGAAATTTACATTTACATTACATTTAGTCATTTAGCAGACGCTCTTATCCAGAGCGACTTAAAGTAAGTAGCCTACAGGGACATTCTCCCCGAGGCAAGTAGGGTGAAGTGCCTTGCCCAAGGACACAACGTCACTTTGCACAGCCTGGGAATCGAACCAGCAACCTTCAGATTACTAGCCCAATTCCCTAACCGCTCAGCCATCTGACCCCCATCTGAAATATACATGGAATCATGACAGAATAATTTTGGGGGGACTCCATAGAAAAAAGTTAATGACCTAATGTGACTCATCAGCATCTCTGTTACAGAGTATCTGCTTCCATGATTTGCAGTATGGTCAATCTGTCACAGTACGAATATCTACCCTGATATCTATACCTATATCTATATGTAGACCCCTATATGTAGACCCCCTCACGCACACAGAGGAGGTCTGTGTGTGAGGGGGTCTAACTGTGTGAGGGGGTCTGTGTGTGAGGGGGTCTAACTGTGTGAGTGGGTCTATGTGTGAGGGGGTCTAACTGTGTGAGTGGGTCTGTGTGTGAGGGGGTCTAACTGTGTGAGGAGGTCTGTGTGTGAGGGGGTCTAACTGTGTGAGGAGGTCTGTGTGTGAGGGGTCTGTGTGTGAGGGGGTCTACCTGTGTGAGTGGGTCTGTGTGTGAGGGGGTCTAACTGTGTTAGGAGGTCTGTGTGTGAGGGGGTCTAACTGTGTGAGTGGGTCTGTGTGTGAGGGGGTCTAACTGTGTGAGTGGGTCTGTGTGTGAGGGGGTCTAACTGTGTGAGGAGGTCTGTGTGTGAGGGGGTCTAACTGTGTGAGGAGATCTGTGTGTGAGGAGTTCTGTATGAGGGGCCCCCCTGTGACCCGTGTCTGTGTGCAGGTATGGCTTACGCCCTGCTG
>NC_090056.1:4146073-4168573 GCF_038355195.1 Osmerus mordax | reverse complement strand
TTTGTGTGGGTGTGTCTGTGTGTTTGTGTGTGTGTTTGTGTGTGTGTCATCCCTAGATGGTGTGGGTGGCAACCTTGGTTTTGACGGTGTTGCTCAACCCTGACATTGGTTTGGCTGCCTCCATAGCCTTCTCCATACTCACAGTCATCTTCAGGACCCAACTGTAGGAAGCACACACACACACATCCAGTCACCTACACACACACACACTCAGTCACACGCGTACACACACAGACACATGAACCTCAAACCCAAACATATAATCACAAGATAACTCCAACATAACCAATGTTATAACATGATCATGTATGTGTGTGTGTGTTTGTGTGTACGTGGGTGTTTCAGACCAAAGTATTCGCTCCTTGGCCAGGTTCCTGAGACTGACATCTACAGGCCAGTGGATGAATTTAACCAGGTGTGTACGAGGATAGGGGCGAGGCCTGAATATGCTGTCTGACCAATTCACAAAGGTGTGTGTGTAAAGGCATGTGTGCGTGTGTGTGTGTCTGTGTCCAGGTGAAGGAGGTGCCAGGTATAGTCATTTTCCGTTCATCTGCCACCCTCTACTTTGCCAACGCGGAAATGTACATGGATGCCCTGGCAGAAAAGGTACGTTTTGCATGGAAACACACACACACACACATCGACGTGCACACAATTCTTATCCGCACAGCTATCTTCTTTCGACAGCTTGCCTAACCACATTCTGTTGACATTCTGCTGTGCTCTGCCAGCGAGCATGACTGCCATGACATGTCAGCCCCGCCCCTCCACCCACCTTATTACATTCATCATCCTCTATTAAAACAAAGGAGAGACGTTAGTGTGGAAACGTGTCTCCCCGAGGGCCCCTGATTACTGAGTGCAATCATGCTGTAATCGGCCTGTCGGTGACATCTTTGGCATCGAAAAATCTTTCTCCGTCTCTTGTCGATTAGTCATGAATCCGCCGTCGGTCAATCTTGTTCATCTGACATATAATGTTGGTTTGAGAGTATCAATGTAAGTAAAGATCTTATGTCGTAAAAGTCGGACTGTGTAAAAGTCTGAAAGGTCTACTTCAGATGCGCTAACCTAACTGAATCTGGCTCTGTTTCGTGTGAATCCAGAAGTACAACATGGTGTAGCCAGGATGGATGAACCTACAGTGTAGGAATGTGGATCCGTGACTGTGTGTTTGTGTCCTGCTGGGTGCAGACGGGGATAGATATCACCAGGATGTTGTCAATCAAGCAGAAGCAGGAAGCTAAGAGGCTGAGGAAAGAGAAGAAGGAGGCCAAGAAAGCCAAGAAGGCTGCCAAGAAAAATGCCCAGCACCTGGTGAAGAAGCAAGACACACACACACACACCAAAGTACACACATACACACACAAACAAACACACACACGTATACAAACTCACACACACACAAACATACACACACAAACACAATAGCATACACAGTCAGACACACAAATGCGCAGTGCTGTTGGTTCGTTATTGACTGTGTGTGTCCTTCCTCCTCTTGACCAGAAGGGGGCGCCAGAGCATCCTGAGAGGGAGGACACGGAGGATGAGATGGAGCATAAAGATGTTGCTACAGTGGAGACCGGAGAGCACCCAGACTCCTCCATCCCTGAGGCCATCATCCTGGACCTCAGTCCTGTCAACTTCCTGGATACGGTTGGCGTTAAGACGCTACGCAATGTGAGAACTGAAGCTGTTCTGCTTGTCTCCACGCGCCCTGTTCAAACTTCTTCTCCCTCCCTGCAGTAGAGTCAATTGTCATTCAACAAGGCCGTCTTTGCATGGCTGTAAACTGTTGCCAAGTATAGGCCCTACTTCGGAAATTAAGCTCACAAGTTTTGTGTCTCTGTTCTTGTTGACCCTTGGTGTGGTTACAGATCAGGAAGGACTACAGTGAGATCGGCATCCACGTGGTCCTATCAGGATGTCAGAGTAAGTGTCACATGACAACCAGGAGGAAACCGAACGGAGTCCTTAGTGTTAGGGGAAAAACAAATAGAACTGTTCATCCCAAACCTTGACTATCACTTTTGGAAGACACCTTCTATTATACATGTATATAATTATAACAGCAGTAGTTTAATGTGCCTGTGCTGCAATGGCAGCTGTTCTTTTGTTAGGTTCTGCAGCCTTCTAACCAGTAGGACCTTTCATGTTTTAGATATTGTGCTGTGTAATTAAGAAGATTGTGTATAATCATGAGTGATGAGTGTAGTTAGGCCACTATTTTGCCTGTGTTTGTATACAGTCTGGAATGTTGATGATCTGTACTCGAAATGTTTTGATGATCGCGTCTCTCTCTCCTCCCTGACTCCCCCCCACACACACACACCCTCTCTCTCTCCCTCTGTCTTTCTCTCTCTCTCTTTTTCCTCTGTCCCTCCCCCCCATCTCCCTGTCTCCAGCCGGGGTAGTGGGGAACCTGGAGGCCGGAGGATACTTCAACGAGAAAGTGACCAAGGCCTGCCTGTTCTCCTCCATCCACGACGCCGTGCTCCACTGCCAGAGCTGCAAGGCAAACACCGGCCCCGTCGACGAGGTGATACACACACGGTCCTGTACTGTCCACACACACGCACACGCATCTACACACACACAAAGACATGCACACAGGTTCTTCGACTGGCTGACTACAACACACACACACACTCCTGCACCCTCCAGCAACATATGGATTTTCTGGTTGTTCTGCCTGATCTGGTTCTCTGCCTAGCGGCATACCAGGCTACTGCTCTCCCGGGAGACATTACAGAGAAAAAGCTTTCCATGGGATAGGTCAGTTCGTACAGAGCAGTAAATCTCTCTCTCTCTCTGTGTCGTTCTCTCTGTCTCTCTCTCTGTATCTCTCTTTCTCCTTCAAAGGAGATGGCAGCAACTCACTTCTGAGAGCTGACAGGAGCTGAGTTGTCATTGACAACTGTCCGAGTCCTAATTCCTGAACGAGCGCACCGACCTGGCAGTGGGCTGATTCATGTACGAGGTGATTGAATCCCATTGCCCCGTGCAAGGAACAGAGCACGTCTCTTCGGAATGGCTTTTTTACTATTCAAAATGATAAAAACCCCGTTTCTGTGTTAAAGTGTATGTGTTGAATAGCTGTGTATTTATATTATTAAAAAGATGAGCACACTGTTCCTTTTGTTTCGAAAAACCAAGCCGCTTCCGTTTGAATTTTTGTGGGAAGCTGTGCCAGTTGATTCATTTACAGATGGTATATTGGAGTTGAATCGCTTGACCTGGTGCCAGATGGAATGTGTTGGTCCACTCATCCTGTGGATGTAGGTCAGACCACCACAGTGACTACATGTACGTTTTTATTGGCTCTAAGTATGGAATCTGTACACAGCATGACACACAGTAGACTATGTAGACTATTGGACATGCACACACACACACACACACACGCACACACACATACGCACACACACACACAGACGCACTCAGCACCGAACAGTACCTAGCAGGTGCACACACACTAGGGCATGCAAACACATCACGCACACACACAAACACACTATGTACGCCTATAGCTCTTAAAGGTACAGCGCCTTCAAAAGAGGGGGGATGGGGGTTACGAAACCTTGTCTGAAACATTCTTGGATGTTTGACACCTCGACCCATACGCTCCCACACCCACACCCCCCACCGTCTTACAACACACCTTCTGACTCCACCCCCACGCGCCCTGAACTGGGCCTCCCTAAACTCGTTATCATCACACCACTGTCCTCTTCAGGACGTGGAAGGCCATCGTGACCTGATGGAACAAAGGGGACAAATAGGACAGAGTTCACAGTGACAACTGTCAGCACACAGGTTGCACCTGTCCTGCTGCATGTCTCTGTGAGCAGGGCCACAGTCATGCCTGGCCTGTAATCATCTCCAGACAGAGGGAGATAATCAGAAGCATGTGTGTGTGTGTGTGTGTGTGTGTGTGTGTGTGTGTGTGTGTGTGTGTGTGTGTGTGTGTGTGTGTGTGTGTGTGTGTGTGTGTGTGTGTGTGTGTGTGTGTGTATGTGTGTGTATGTGTATATATGTGTGTGTGGGTGCACATGTGCATGTATGTGTGTGTCAGGGAGTATAAGTCTTAGATTTGGAAAGTGAGCCAGTGAGAAAGTGTATTCGAAAAACAAAAGCACAAGGTCTGAAAACACTGGATACACAAATATGACACAACAATAACAAGCTGTAATTCCTGGCCAATATCTGAACATGAACAACTAATAACAAACGGCTGGGCTTTCCTGTGGGCCTCCTTTTAGCAACACAATGTCTCTCCGTCACCTATTTTCTTAATTTCTACTCCCCGAACCTCAACCTAAGTGGTTCGATGTGCTCTTAACATGAGGACCATATGTTGATGCGTGAAATATGCCAGGAAGAGAGACACAGAAGGGGGGAGGAGGGAGGTTGAGAGAGAGAGAGAGAGAGAGAGAGAGAGAGAGAGAGAGAGAGAGAGAGAGAGAGAGAGAGAGAGAGAGAGAGAGAGAGAGAGAGAGAGAGAGAGAGAGAGAGAGAGAGAGAGAGAGAGAGAGAATTCGGGGGCTGCTCCACACAGGGGCTTCACAGAAGGGCAGAGCGGGACAAGAAGAGGGCTGGGCTATGGCAACCTCGAGCCTCCGCCTTCCCTGCATCGATGTGTGTGAGTATTTGATGTTTCCCCGAGCGGTTACATTCTTTACCCAACAGTCGGTCGCGGAGCTTCAAGTAGGGAGCGAACAGCAGGCAAACGAGAGTGTGTCACAACTTCACAGACGTTTCAGGACAGGTTGGTGAATTTTACCCTTTCATTGACGAACATTATAATCAGAAGTCTGACTGCTGATGTCCTGTCATAAAATATCAAGCAATATGGACTAGAATAGCCTTTCACTATTCCAGAGACACAGAGACACTTATGAAAATTGCTCATTCATAGTCTTCAGCTCATTCACACATTTAAAGATGCTTATTGGACGAACATATGTTTACTGTAATATGACAGTTCATGGTGTGGGGATCTGAGTTTCGATCGAATAGGTAGACTGACCTGGCCTGACATTGCCGTAACTAAGCCAATAGTAATTCTAGCAGGCGAAAACAATTTGTTTGTCATTTCATAAGGAAGCATATGCTCTGGCCACAACGTCACCATCAAATTGACCTGTATTCACTGGCCAGGCGCACTCAGGATCAAATTAATGGGATATGCTTTCAATGTAGATGCTATCTCCAAAGTCAATTATTTTAATGTAGACAAGTCAACCTGAAACCTGACCTGCACCGCAGGAAATAGCGCAGTCTATTTTTACTGACAGGGGGCTGTTAGCTCACCTCAACTGCTTTGTTGTCCTACATCGATAATAACCACGGTGCGATATTCTTGCGCTGCCGCGTCTGCCAGGAAAGTCAGATGTAGCGCATGTGAGGGTGCACGCGGGCGCGCGCGCGCGTGTGTGTGTGTGAGTGCGAGAGCAAGGGAAGAGAGCTGAGCAGGGGCTTATAGTTCCGTGACGTAGATGGCTGTGTTGAAAACAATCCTAGGGAGCTAGTGTAGCTTGATTTTGAGTGGCCACCAGGGACTCCGGCGAATGAATGAACATTTGAAACCATGAATGTTTTGACCACCTGCTTGTGCGTTGCCGGCGTCTCCTATTTATACAGTAGCGACTTCTTATCTGTGCTTCGGGGATATGTTTCAGATTGGGTTCTCGGTGCCTCTCCCATGCCTGAGCCAGGATCGCCACGGCGGAGTCCGCAAAGTGTCCCCTACACCGACCTAAAGCATATCGTCAACGCCGACGGACAGCACTTGTTTTGCCGCTACTGGGAGCCGGAGGGCCCGCCAAGGTCAGTGGGCTGTCATGTTTTAGAAACCGAAGCACCGATGGCATCCCAGTTCAAAAACGAGGATTAAATGCGGTGCTTATATCACTAGGCTACAGGATTTGACGAAAACCTGCAGCTTTGTCAATGCATTTATGAATCCACAACGACGCTAAAATGACAGGTTCCTTAGTGTGTCACGGTGAAACCAGTCTACCGTATGAGCAACGGCTTTTTAAATATCATAGCGTCAGTTAGCCTACAGCTTCTGTACTTGCTCCCTTGCCCCCACTACACACAAACAACGTCTCAAGAAGAGAACACAATTATTCTACTTCTGTCACCCTCTGTCACACACTCACACAGGAAACATTACAACATATGGGCCTACTTAGGAGGATATGTCAGCATGTCTGTGACTTGTTTTATGTTTGATGTGTTTCTTGTTAGCGGGGATGACCAGTTTTGGTCACACACCCACACTTCCCCAGAAGGTACTAGTTTCAGTTTATTGGTGGATAATGGAATGGGTTGTTCAAGCTCCTACCCACCCATACTCATCTGTTTACATTTAGTCATTTAGCAGACACTCTTATCCAGAGCGACTTACAGTAAGTACAGGGACATTCTCCCCGAGGCAAGTAGGGTGAAGTGCCTTGCCCAAGGACACAACGTCATGTTCCCCGGCCGGGAATCAAACTGGCAACTTTCAGATTACTAGCCCGATGCCCTAACCGCTCAGCCACCTGACTCCCCTCTCCCTTCTGTTGACTGGAGGGTTTACAGTAGGCTACAAGGTTAGACCTAACACTTAACCTGAGTAGTCGTGTAATACAGTTGTGCTAAAGCATACTGTGTTTGTGTGTGTGTGTGTGTGTGTGTGTGTGTGTGTGTGTGTGTGTGTGTGTGTGTGTGTGTGTGTGTGTGTGTGTGTGTGTGTGTGTGTGTGTGTGTGTGTGTGTGTGTGTGTGTGTGTGTGTGTGTGTGAAGCTGGAATGAGGACAGATGACGGAAAATTGCTGACATGTCTATCATGCGACAACAGTATTGAAATGGTTGTGTGAACAGAAAGCTACAACAAAAAAAGTGTTCAGTTGTACAATGATACCAGTAGTCCAATGAACAAGTGGGCTAACCTGTCAGGACTGTGGGTTTGTGAAATAGAACATTCTGGAGTTGAATCTGTGTTTCGCTACTGAACATAACAACAACAACGACAGATGCTGTTTCTTTACATGCCCGAACTGCAATGGTCAACGATTTCTGGCAGAGCTGCTGTTTCCGTGGCAACCATGTGCTTTCACCCCACCCCCCCATCCTTCTCAGCACACCCACTTCCAGAGAGAGGTGTTGTTACCGTGGTAACTACCGGAGTAGGCCAGTAGAGAACTTGTTCTGTTGACAAACTACTGGCTACCTAGTCAGACAGGTGAGGGGAGTGTCTCTTGACCTTCCAACTACTGAGCCACAAAAACTACATTTAAAGCTTCAGCTTATGTACTCTTTGTGCTGGTAAGCTCAGGTTCATCACATCACTGAGTACTCAGTGTCAGGTGTGGGTGCAGGGGAATGACCCAAACACAGGCGAGGCAGGCAGGATTCCAAAACAAAGGATACTCACACTTCATATAACCACAAGGACTGACTCAGGGAGCAAACAGATTTTCAGGGCGGGTGATTAATCAAACGAACAACAGCTGGGTGATAGGAACGAGACACAGGAGGTGCGGGGAGCCAGGAGAGACAGACATGACTTAGTCCGCAACACACCCAGGGAGACACTGAACACAAACGGAAAAACAGAACTTAAACGAGGGCACATGCGTGGCCGTGACAACTCAGTATAGAGTATATCAACATTCCAGCCTGACGGGTCAAGTTCGGATGGAGTCACAGTCTAGGTGTGCAGGGCCATAGGTCATAAGAGGGGTGGGGGCGGGGGTCTTCCACTGGTCTGTCAGGAAGTAGGTGAAAGGTGCCTGGCAGGGAGAAGAGACATGTACAATGATTGACAGATCTTTCAATAGATAATCTGTGTTCAGAAAGAAAAGGTCAGGAGTGCTCGGTATTCCAAAACAAGTGAAGAGCGTGCTCTTTGGCAGGGAACACGACACTTCGTCAAAGAGAAAAGGTCCAAAGCACTCGTCTGGCGAAAAGCCTTTATTACGATGGCTATTTCATGGGGAAATTCTCAAAACATCAACAATACCTAAACAAACCAGTATGTTGGCAATAGAGCTGGGTTACAACCCATACGGTGCGGCACAAGCAACCTTCTTCCTGGTGTTGATGTCTGTTTGTGTAGAGTATGACCTGTCCAGTCCATCAGCAAGAGACGCAGGCCCACATCCAAGATTCTAGCGATCCTGACCAAACAAGGCCTGTTGCACGGTTTTTCCTTCTGCTTTGTCCTTTCCCACTCTCTCTGTCTCACCTACTTTCTCTGCCTAAGCACACAAACACACACACACACACACACACACACACACACACACACAGTGAGTCCAGTCTGTACTTTAAGGCATGACCCTACAGTTCTGAGAAGCTCAGTCTAATCTGATTATCGTGCCTGTGCGATCACCTCTCCTTGGGCTGGCCTGACTACACACACACACACACACACACACACACATGTATTGTATGTCCACTTCTCACCAATTCACATCTATGAAGGGGAGATTACTGGTGCCAAACTTGCTCCAGAAGCCCCAGTCTGCCCTTCCTAAAGAGGATTAGAACGTTGGCTGGTTCTGCTGGCGGCAGATTAGACTCTCTCTCTTTAACTGGCCTGGGTGTAAGGTTTGGGAGACAAATACTTCTCAAATTCCCAAGAAAGAGAGGAATGGGGGGGGGGGGGGGTGTTTGGGAGAGAGACAGAAAAGGAAGTGTGTGTGAAAGTAAATAAATGACCACCCACAAATAGTTCCCAGGATACTTCATCTATTTTATGCTACGTGTATAACGCCCATGTAGATTAAGCCTGGTTATAAGGCTGAGCTCTGACTGTTCCTGAGGCCTGGCTGTATAGAGCATAGAGCTGCTACTGTAGTGTGTGTATTTTAGCAGGGACTTCCTTGGCACACAAAGAACTTCTTTCAGCCACTCTTTCATTCCACAACCAACAAGTGCAGCTGTAGCTCAAGGCACTGAGACCAGAGAGAAAGAGAGGGAGAGACAGAAACTAGAACAGGGGGAATGTTAATAGAGCTCTCTCGCTCTCTCCCCCACCAGGAGAACACATATAGGCTAATTGCTATTGATTGGGAGCGTCACACTGGGTTGTAAGACTCTTTTTTTAAGAGGCAAAGAGCTGCGGGAGGAAGATTCTGTCCCTCCCGGGACCACTCTATTAGAACACAGAGGAGCTATACAGCTGACCTGGCCTTCAGTGATTGTGACTACGCCACAGACAACACCTGCTTACAGTAGGCGCTATGGGAAAGCTGAGAAGGATGTGGAGTATTCTCCCAATCTCTTTCCCATTCTGTCTATTTCCTCTCTCCTCTCAGTCTTGTGGACGGGCAGGGCTGTGTGCTGTTGACAACAGCAGGGGTGTGGTAGGAAAGGCCGAGAGACTGATAGATTTTAATCATGCATGTGGAATGTTTGGGCCAACGTCAATTGAGTATTTTGGTCTCACCCCGGAGCCAAGAGATTACTCTCTTAATTTGCTTGAATCAGAACTGTTGGCTAGAACTTGTCAACTCTCCCACAGGAACTATGTTAACAACCCAAGCTGTTGTTTGTGACGTCATGATTTGTGTGTGTGTGTGTCTGACAGTTGAATTGTATGCAGGTCTGTTTGTGGTAACAAACAACCTGTGGCTACCGGGGATGTTGTTGAAATGGCTTTTCGTTCTTCTTCCTCTTCCTTCTCTCTCCAGGGCTCTGGTCTTCGTGGCTCATGGCGCAGGAGAGCATTGTGGGCCGTATGATGAGATCGCTCAAACCCTGAAGGACCAATCCCTGCTGGTGTTCGCTCATGACCATGGTTAGTCTCCCTGTCACACCGTACAGCTGACCTCTCACCTGTTGCTGCAGGTCTCCCCCACACTATTGTATCACCCGCTGCTGTAAGGTTGAAGAGGACTGTCATTAACCACACTACTGTCCTATCACCTGATATTTACTCCATCCCCACTTCTCACCTTTTACCTGACTCGACTGACTTAAAAACACACATATACATCTCCAGAAAGCATTGTTTATCTCACTCTGTCAGCGAACAGAAAGCTATATAATGGTGGGAGTGATTTGAAATGAATAATCTCATTATCTCAGACTCAGTTCTACTCCCCCAGGACCAGATGTGGACTGACTGGTAATTAGAGCAGGTTTGTATGTGCGCATGTGGGGGTTTATAGTTGGGAATCGGAGCTGGCCCCTGTTGGACTTGGTCTAGTTTGTGCAAAGGGGGCCAGTGCCTCTCCTCCTCCCCCTCTTTTCTCCTCCGCTTCTTCTCTCCTCCTCTCCTCCTCCCTCTATCCAGTACATTTACATTTATGCATTTAGCAGACGCTTTTATCCAAAGCGACTTCCAAGAGAGAGCTTTACAAAAGAGCATAGGTCACTGATCATAACAACGAGATGGCCCCAAACATTGCGAGCAGCCAAAACATGAAGCATACATTGTGGAAAACCAAATAAGTGCCAAAGGGAAGAACCATAAGAGCATGCAGTTAAAAAAGTTACAATTAAACAACATGAAACTCAAAAAGTGCAAGAGTGTACCTGTAGAAAAACAATCAACAGTAAAATATTTCACAGCGAGTACAAGAAGTTAAAACCGTTACAACTAACCAACAAGAGCAACAAATCTCTCAATACGAGTCATTGTGATCCTGGAGGAAACTAACATCAGGTCCAGCCAAGCATTCCTAAGTGCCGTTGTACTCCCGGAACAAGTGCGTCTTGAGCCTTTTCTTGAAGGTGGGGAGACAGTCAGTGTCCCTGATGGAGGTGGGGAGGTGATTCCACCATTGTACAGGGCCTGTCCTCCCCTGCTCCCCCCTCTCTCCACCACAGGGCTGTAGGGACCATGCTCCTCGGAGCAGGGTTGGTGCTGGTCCAGCAGGGCCAGTCTCACCTCCCTCTCACCCTCCGACCCCCTCAGCTGACGTGTCATGCATGAGGAGTTGTCTTGTTTTATTGCTGCTCCATCCCCCCACCCCTTACGCACACGCACACACACACACACGGGCTCCCGTTTCTCTTTTGCACTCTTGTCTCAGTCGATCATTGATATCCACTTCAGTGTAGCTCCATCTGCTCAAGATGGTGCTTGTCCTTTTGTTGGGATGTTGAATTGCCAGGAGAGGATTGGAAGGAAGGAAGCGAATTTTTTCTCTGAAAAACCTGTACACACACACACACACACTGACTGACTGATAGGCTTCCATCACACCATTCAGTACGAACTATTACCACGAGGAGGGGAGGGGGGGGGTTTGATGGGAGAGTGAGGGAAAGGAGAGACCTAGAGACAGAGAACAGGGACGAAACGTTAGCATGCTTTGTTTGACGGCCGAAAGAAATGGGTAAAACCGTCTGCCTCCCTGTTCTTTTTTCTCCAAAGTTGTGGGGTGCCTCCAGACGTCTTTTGATGTTTTTTTTTGAACGAGAGAAGGGTTTCAGTGAAAAGGAGGATAGGGAGAGACGAGGGGGGGTGGTTGTTGATAGGGGCAGAGAGGGAGAGCAGAAAGAGGGAAAGTGGGAGCGAGGGAGATGAGTGCGAGCGTACATGTTTTGAATGTTTAAAATGTAGCCGGTGGTGTGGTGCCATGGCAACACACCCCTCTCATCGCTCTGAACATGCTGCATGTGAGTGGAAGAGGGGAGGGGAGCATGGGACACACACACACACACACACACACACAGGGATGGAGAAGATCCATCTGCACAGACAGTAACGAAGATGAGAGATGGCAATTTGATCTGTCACTCAGTATCTCTTTTCTCCCCCTCTCTCTCTCTGTCTCTGTCCCTCTCTCTCTCTGTCTCTGTCCCTCTCTCTCTCTCTCCCCCGTTCTCTCTCTCTGTGTCTCTCTCTCTCCCGTCCTGCTCCTCTCCCTTGTTTCTCTCCCTTTCTTCACCTCACTTACTCTCTATCTTAATCATTTTTTCTTCCCATTTTCTCCATCCTCGATCCCCCTCCCCCGCTCTCTCTCCCTCCGTCAGTCGGTCATGGCCAGAGTGAGGGTGACAGGATGAACATAAAGGACTTCCAGGTGTTTGTTAGAGACTCCCTGCAGCATGTCGACGTGATGAAGGCTCGCCACCCCGACCTGCCTGTCTTCATCGTGGGACACTCCATGGTGAGCCACACACACTCACACACACTCACATACGTAGTGTACACAGAAGCACAGGCACACATACAAAACACACACATGCTCAAACAAGAACGTCAAAAATCCAAAATGTTTGGATATTTATTTCAGCAGCAATTCAAATCACCAACAGACTTGCCTGAGTTCTGACTAGCGCCTAGCCTGTGGGATAGGGACTAGGGGTTGTGTTGTAGGACAAATCCTCTAAGTGAGTACACAAATACCATCACATCAACAGCTTCCTCTGGAGCTGTCGGGGTACACAGATGGTGTGACACATTGGGGGGTGTGTGTGTGTACAAAAAACACAAACAATCTGCCCCCCCCCTTCCCCGGAGGTATTCAGCTCTGTCAACTCACATCAGAGCAGACCGAGGCTTTAGAGTCAAGGACCTTCGCTGACCTCACATCCTGTCTCCCTTGCTGCTCCTTCCTCTCACTGTTCGACTCCCTCCACAATTCGAAACCACACCTCAGCACTGCCCCGGTCCCGGCAACCAAATGGCGACAGACCATAATGCACACGCAACGCACAATACCTTCTCATCCCAAGGGGGATACATGGCCCATCTGGGGACTGGGAGAATGAGGGGCCTTCCGGAAGCATCCACAAAAGGCCAGCAAACAGAATGTTCTCTGGAGACCTTTTAATCAGTGGGACATCCAGATGGCGTGTCATACATGAAAGGAGAAGGTTGAGGGTGTCAGGGTCACATGGTACTAAAAGCAGGAAGTAAACAAAGGGTGCTGTGAGGTAGATAAGACGGGTGAGGTATATAAGAAGCGTGACGGTTATTCTGGGACACAGGTGTGTGCAACCCGGGGCGCCCCGCTCTCGGCTAACAGGAAGTGGAAAAGGGAAGTCGTTGAGCTGTGACTGAAAAGAGGAAATGTTGACTGTCTAAGAACATGAGATACTTTCTGTTGAAAAAGTCAGTGTCCATGCTCCCAGAATGTCTAGACAGGAGTGGCGTTGATGTGTATTTGACGTCTGTGGTGTTGTATGCCAGTGAACGTGTTCAGTTCCTCCACCTTTTTTTCCCAGTTTTTGTCTAGTTTTCTGTCTGCTCCACCAGTCTTCCTGTTTTCCATCTCTCCGTCCTCCCTCCCTTCCTCCCTCCATCCATGTCTCTCCTGATTCTGTCCCAGATCTTGGAGGCTGGAACTTTATGTAATGTCAGTATGTAGCTTCTTGCATAACCACAATCAGAGTCCTCGTGGTGTCAAGGGAGCCTGAACAATACCCATATTCTTCTCCCAAGTTCAATGTGTGTGTGTCTTTTTGAGGCTGTTCTAATCAGTCTCAAAATGAATCCCTCTGTTCCTCTCTCAGCCTGCTTGTTGAGTTATCTGAAGGAATCACACGCACACACACCTACACACACACACACAGAAGTTCGCTCTCATCTCTTTTGGTCGTAAGTTTTGTGCCCTAGAGACCCAGTGGAAAATCCATACTCCTCTAGTCTGCAAACTCCCTCCCTCCCAACTCTCTTTTCCTAACTCTCTACTCCTCCTAACTCTCTACTCCTCCAGACTATCTACTCCTCCTAACTATCCACTCATCCAGACTCTCTACTCCTCTCTACTCCTCCTCCAGACTCTGTACTCCTCCTAACTCTCCAGACTGTCTACTTTTCCAGTGAGTGACAGGTTCAAGGTGCCCTCTCTCATCCGTGCTTCCTGCGCAATTGAGTGGAAGCCAGAGGCAGTCTCCCTGTGTGTGCGTGCGTGTGTGATTCTGGTGGGAAATGTTCTGCAGAGCTCTCGCTGCAGAGATGCTTGTTCGACGGTGGGCCCCAGCTCATGAATATGCATACCCTTCACAAAACAGACTAACAAAGTTGAAGCAAATGAGCTTCCAGAACGCCTTCCCAAACACCCTGGTCCTTGGCATGCTAGTCCCCCCTAATGAGTTTAGCCTCTGCCATGTGATTAGAATATGAATCACCGACGCCACCATGTCCAATCAGGGGTGGCTGTTGAAGGAAACTTCTAGTGCTGTGGTCTTCATCCCTGGTCCTCAGGGCTCACAGGCCTGTTTGTTCTAGATGTTTCCCTGCTCCAACACACCTGATTCAAATGAATGGGTCGTTTTCTGGCTTCTGCAGAGCTTCATAACGACCATTCATTTGAACTAATCTGTTAATGCATCTGTGTGAATATGTTTATATCTGCTGTGAATGAATGAATGCTGTTTTTTTTTTTTTCTTCTTCAGGGAGGAGCCATCTCCATTCTGACGGCGTGCGAGCGGCCTAGCGAATTTGCGGGCGTGGTTCTGATCGCCCCCATGGTCCAGATGAACCCGGACTCTGCCACGCCCTTCAAAGTGTTCCTGGCCAAAGTTCTGAACCACATGCTACCCAGCCTGTCTCTGGGCACCATAGACTCAAAGTGGGTCTCACGGGACCAGAAACAGGTGAGTGTGTGTGTGTGTGTGTATTTCTTGCATGTTCATCTTTGCATCGCTCAGTCAATGGTTAGCCCTAGTCATATTTGTGGTCACACACCAACATACCCATAACAAAGCCACTTCCACGTCTCACATCTCCCTGATTGTCTGGTGTGCTGTGGGCAGACTAGTGTCTGGTTCATGCAGGAGGACTCAGTAGCAGCGATTACTTGATACTTTATTACACATGATACAATACATGTTTTGGCATAATGGTTGTGCTCGCAGCGGCTCCCTGCCGCACCCGACGGAGACACCGTCTAGACATCCGAGCCGAGAGCAGCGAACGCATTCCCCCTACGACGGGAACACAGAACCAAGGCTGGAGGCCGGGGAGGCGGAGGCAGCAGATTGAACAGAGAGGATCCTGTGTCGCACTAAGCAATGCAGAGTGCAGTGATATCCTGTTTAAATAGCCCGCCCTGTTAAGGTGTGCCCCGACTGTGTGATATGACGAGCTGCTAGTGGCACGCTAAGGTCTCGGAGTCTCCTGCATGAACCAGCTCCACCCTATTACCCTTCTGAAAGTTCTTTGGAATTGATCTAGTTTGTGAGAATGAGCCGTGTGTGGGTGAGTGTTTGAAATGAGTCACCACTGTTATTGTAGTTACTATAAACAGACATACAGTGTTCACTTAGTGCTCTGTTTATTCCATTACACAACAGTCAAACCCAAAGCTATTTCCATGTCTCTTTTCTCTGCTTTTGATTCCTCTTCCTGTCTAAGCCCCTCCTTTTCCTGTCTAAGCCCCGCCTCTGACATTTACATTTATTCATTTAGCAAACGCTTTTATCCAAAGCAACTTCCAAGAGAAAGCTTTACAAAAGTGCATAGGCCACTGATCATAGCAACGAGATAGCCCCAAAACATTGTGGGTAGCCAAAACATGAAGCATACATTGTGAAAAGCAAATAAGTGCCAATGTTAAGAACCATAAGAGCATGTAGTTAAACAAGTTACAAATTAAACAACAGGAACCTCAAAAAGTGCAAGAGTGTACCTGTAGAAAAAGTAAGCAACAATAATATAATTCACAGCGAGTACAAGAAGTTAAATCAGTTACAACTAACCAACAAGAGCAACAAGTCCCTCAATAAGAGTCGTTGTGTTCCTGGAGGAAACTAACATCAAGTTCAGCAAATCATTCCTAAGTACCGTTGTATTTCCGGAACAAGTGCGTCTTAAGCCTTTTCTTGAAGGTGGGGAGACAGTCAGTGTCTCTGATGGAGGTGGGGAGGTGATTCCACCATTGGGGGGCCAGACAGGAGAAGAGCTTGGTACCACCAGACGGTTGTCAGAAGAAGACCGTAGGTGGCGGGTGGGGGTGTGAGGCTGGAGGAGAGACTGATGTAGTCGGGTGCAGTCCCGTTCACCTCTCGGAAGGTCAGTACCAGGGTCTTGACTCTGATACGGGCCGTGACTGGAAGCCAGTGGAGGGAGATGAGGAGTGGGGTAAAATGGGAGCGTCTGGGTAGATTGTAGACCAGGCGGGCCGCTGCGTTCTGAATCCTCTGGAGAGGGCGGGTTGCGCATGCTGGGAGACCGGCGAGCAGCGAGTTGCAGTAGTCCAACTTATATAACCCCTCCACTTCCTATATAACCCCTCCTCTTCCACCATAAGCCCCTCCTCTTCCTGTCTAATCCCCTCCTCTTCCTGTTGGTGGCAGGTGGAGGCGTATGATGCTGACGAGCTGAACTTCCATGGCGGGATGCGCGTGTCGTTCGGGATGCAGCTGATGGGTGCAGCCGCTCGCATCGAGAGACACATACCCGACATCACCTGGCCCTTCCTGCTTCTCCACGGCAACGCTGACAAGCTGTGTGACATCCGAGGGTCCCAGATGATGTACGAGAAGGCCCAGAGCCCTGACAAGGAACTCAAGGTCGGCGTGACACACAGAGACAACACACACAGATCAACAGAGAACACAGTTTTAGATTTTTTTGGGGAGAGAGAGAGAGGGGAGAGAGAGAGGGAGAGAGGGGAGAGAGAGAGTTCATACTTTATATTTACTGTAATGGTCAGTGTGTGTGTGTCTTCTCCTACACAGGTGTATGAGGGAGGGTACCACGCCCTCCACCATGATCTCCCTGAGGTGGCCACCTCCGTGCTGAAGGAGACAACTTCCTGGATCCTCAAACACATCCCTGCCCCCCCGCCTCAGGGCTCCTAGACCCCAGCCCCCCCCTCCCCTCTCTGTGTGCTGTCTGAGCCAATCGTTGGTATTGTAGCCACCCTCCTCCAGCTGTACAGTTTTCCGTCAGGGAGGATTGGGAAGAGGGTATACTCAATGTCTATGATCGATTAGGGAAAATGCTGAGTCTGTCTCACACCAATGCCCCTGCTGCACACAGTCACATAAGTGGGGCATGAAGGGTTCAGAGGGATGTCAAGAGGCCTACAGGTTACTTATAGGTGACCCCTGACCTTGAGGGCCCTGCCCTGCCCAGCTGTCCTCTACTCTGCAGTTGTGTAATGAGCGTGTGTGTGTGTTAGAGAGTGAGAGTGAACCCTCCCTTCCAACTTAAAGGCCATTCTTCTAAAATCATACCTTATTCCTACAAAGGTTATCACAGTGAATATGTCTTACATGTAACCACAACCACACCAAGGGACCTCATGTCTCACCATGGTTACTTGTGTAACCATGGTGGTCATCACCAATGACAACAGAATGGGTAACCCCCCCCCCCCATGGGCTGCTGTTCATTCCCTTTTGTGCGTTGCCGTGGAGACGCCTATCCTTTGTTCTGCCTCAGTATCTCAGATCCTCTGTTCTCAGGCTCTGAACATCTCACCTACGCCCCAAGAATGCTAGCCGTGCTGCCCCTGGTGGCTGTCTGGCAGAACTGCAGCTTCACACACACCCGCCAAGCGAAGCTGCTGGTTTCCATGGCAGCAACTCAAGAAGAGCCTGCAATGACGGCCATTAAACAAGTAGGGTTCCAGAGAGCACACCACAGGGCTCCCTGTGTGTTTGATGAAGGGACACACAATCACTCTGCTCCAGACACGACTATGTAACCATAGCATTCTTGAAGAATCGATGCGTTGTCATGAAATGTCAATGTACCATCTCCCTCCTGTCGGCTACAGAGGAAGTTCTCTACACATAGAGTGTAACTGTTGGGGGTGGGGGGGGTTTGTGAAATTGACCTCCGAGTCAAACAAGGCCATCCTTGGGGGGTGTCATTCGATAGGCCAGTGGTTTGTGAATAGACCATTGTTTGTAACTTGACTCATGACTGTTTATAAGACAAGGACAGTGTTCTAGTGGGGCTATAAAACATGGCTGTGTCTCTAGACATAACTAGACATCTCTCTAAACATAGCTTCGACTGCTCCTATTTGCAGAATGTTCACATCTTTGGTAAAACTGATAGAACTATCAGCATTTTCACAGTTGAGAAGGATTGGAATTGTAACTGTGGGTTTGTAACTGAAACCACAAGTCTGTCCGATAACCCACCTTGATATCAGAGTCTGCCTGATGGATCCATCTTTTAATCACATTTATATTGCATTGTAATATAGCAGAAGCATGAGGTGGAGCATGATTGGAATTATTATTCTATAAAAACTTTTTATTGATCTTGACTACAGCATTTTCTAGAGATATTCTCTTTTTAAGCACAAATGAAGGCTTGAGCATGAAAAGGCCTTTTTATACCTTAGCTAAGTTACTTAACAATACCTTTTACCATCATCAGGACTAATACCTGATTTCTGAAAATGTACAGTACAGTGAACACCTGATTTTCTGTTTCGGTTGAGACTTGTGTTTTTTATGTCAATAAGCAAGTGAAGTGTGATCTGTGTTTTACCTTTACAAACTTGTTTCAGCTGAAACTAAAGGTTGTCATTTTCTCATGCTAAAGTGGATTGTGTGTGTGTGTGTGTGTGTGTGCTTGCGAGAGAGAAAGAAAGAGAGAGAATAACACACCCAGGACATCTTTAGGCTCTCTATGATATGAACCAGTGTGAGCCTTGTATTAATTGGCCCTGGTATGTGTTTTTGTGCTGCTGTGTGCCTTATTCCAGTGACTCTGGTTAGGCCAGGTTTCTCTGGACATACGTCACCAGAATGAGGATGAGGTGCTGTGGATGCTGTCTAATTGGCCCTGTATGATCATTTGTTTCCTGCCTCCCGTCCCCCTTGATAAAGATAAGGCATTGTTTTGGCCAGATGTGATGTGAAGATGCTGTGAGTATTTAAACCGGACCTGGGTGGTTGCTGAACCACTACATTTTGACATAACCCCAACCATGATCAGAAAGAGTTTGATTCAATACCTCAAGTTTTTCATTTTTAAATTGCAGAGATTATAACAGAATGATGTTGGAAACATTGTTTGATAAACTTGTTGTTTGTTTTATGAATGTTTTAACAAACTTAATATGTTTATATAACATGTAGATATATTATACTTACTTGTGACCACTGTCAAACATACCGCTACATAGCAAAAATGTGTTCAAAAGCACAATCCTACTGTTACTTAAATAAACAATGACTGTTAAACTTAAGCCTTGCTGTCGCCTCTCAATTTCTGATGTCACCACAGAATCCTGCTGTTGATGATCCCACGATCTTGATATCATACTACTGCACACGCAGGTTACAATTTACTTTTTAAGACACTAGATGGCGATGTAACTACACCTTTCACACGAACACAGTTCCAATGACCTCACAGTTCATTCGAATTCGTTATGTGGACGTACGTTCATGTCCCTCTGTTTCTTATACTAGTGCACGGTGCCTGTGATGCAGTCGGTGAGTAAGATGTCAGTGAGACACACAGCTTTCTGGACTTATAGACATACAGTGCATTGCCTGTGATGCAGCTGGTGAGTAAGATGTCAGTGAGACACACAGATTTCTGGACTTATAGACATACAGTGCAGTGCCTGTGATGCAGCAGGTGAGTAAGATGTCAGTGAGACACACAGCTTTCTGGACTTAGAGACATACAGTGCAGTGCCTGTGATGCAGCTGGTGAGTAAGATGTCAGTGAGACACACAGCTTTCTGGACTTAGAGACATACAGTGCAGTGCCTGTGATGCAGCAGGTGAGTAAGATGTCAGTGAGACACACAGCTTTCTGGACTTATAGACATACAGTGCATTGCCTGTGATGCAGCTGGTGAGTAAGATGTCAGTGAGACACACAGATTTCTGGACTTATAGACATACAGTGCAGTGCCTGTGATGCAGCAGGTGACTAAGTTGTCAGTGAGACACACAGCTTTCTGGACTTAGAGACATACAGTGCAGTGCCTGTGATGCAGCAGGTGAGTAAGATGTCAGTGAGACACACAGCTTTCTGGACTTATAGACATACAGTGCAGTGCCTGTGATGCAGCTGGTGAGTAAGATGTCAGTGAGACACACAGCTTTCTGGACTTATAGACATACAGTGTAGTGCCTGTGATGCAGCAGGTGAGTAAGATGTCAGTGAGACACACAGCTTTCTGGACTTATAGACATACAGTGCAGTGCCTGTGATGCAGCAGGTGATGACAGTTCTTCTCAGTGGCTTTGGAACCTACATTTCTCTCATCACAACTTAAATTCCCAACAGTACTTGTCAACCTCCACATCATCTAGTCACGTATGCACATCTTAAAAGCAATTTCTAATTCTTTTAAACAAATTGACAATGCTCTGGTGGTACGTTCATGCAAATTATGATGTAGCCAACAATTGTTTGCTACATTATAAGTGGCTGATTTCATTTTGATAAAAATGTATTAGATATTTTCTCTGTTAAATTGTCTTACCCCCATAAACATCTAGACATTGAGTTCATTACATAAGTAATTCAATGCACAAATGGTTGAACCAGTTGTCATAATTGTAGACCTTATTCATCATACAGCATGTGCAGTTCTGCCTAAAGAGTGTTTGCTATGTTTACATGAACATTTGTATGTTTTCCTTCGTGCTACAGTGCTGTAAAATAGTCTTGTATTTTCTGTATCGCATTGACATGAGACACTGACAACCGACCTAAGAGGCTAAATTTGTTATAACATTATTCCTGTTGTAAACCCATTTGCAAAACACAATAATATTTATGTTAAACTAATAGTACTTTACAGCTAATACAGTGCTAATACAATATTTTTCAGTGTTAAAGTTTGCATTCATAGGAACTATGAATAATAAAATATCTGGTGACACTTTACATCAAAGCTTTATGGAATGGGCCATGTACACATACAACGTTGACAAAATGTTCCACAACCAGGTATGATCCAAGGTATGATCACATAACATCTACTCTCGTCTCTTTACACTGGCTCCCTATCCAAGCCATCCAAGCTGATTTCAAAGTTCTATTACTAACCTACAAATCTCTGCATTGATTGGCACCACAATACCTCTCTGGTCTTCTTACATTTACATTTAATCATTTAGCAGACGCTCTTATCCAGAGCGACTTACAGTAAGTACATGGACATTCCCCCCGAGGCAAGTAGGGTGAAGTGCCTTGCCCAAGGACACAACGTCAGTTTTGCATGACCGGGAATCGAACTGGCAACCTTCGGATTACTAGCCCGATTCCCTAACCGCTCAGCCACCGGACTTCTTGCACCCTATCACCCCGTAAGGTCACTAAGATCCCAAGATGCCGGCTATCTGGTGGTTCCCAAAAGTAATTTAAAAAACTGCTGGAGGCAGGGCGTTCTCATATAGAGCACCTCTTCTCTGGAACAAATTACCTGCCTCAATTAAGGAGGCTGATACGGTTTCAACATTCAAAATGAGGTTAAAAACCTTATTGTTTAGTCAGTTCTACGACTGCTAAAGTGTGTGTGTATGTACTTTCAATGTAAACCTGAAGTGAGTGTTTGTCTGTATATGTATCATATATAACTTTTAAATGACAAATAAAGCTTCTATATGTTCAGGTTGCCCTATCTAGATTTTACAAGTAAAGTAAACCTGTTACTGTATATTGTTACTGTTATTGTTTCTGTTACTAGTTGGAGGGGACGGGACCTTCTTATTTGTATAAGAATAAAGTATTTTAGAGTTTCTCTTCCCTGAAACAGATTTCATGTTCCAACTGAGGGGGGCTGGCGCTATCTTAGTGTCCAGGGCTGCATCAATGACCCTTTTTGCTCTGCTAAATTGCTGCACTAGTCCACACTTGACCGGTGGGGATCTCGTTCTAATATTACTGTAACTGTTAGTTGCTCCTGGCATTATCTAATTCCTGCTCTCCTCTCTCTGTCCCCCCTCCACACATCCCCTGTGGTGTGGGGGGTTTGAGCTGTCAGCAACTGCCTGGTCGTGGGTCGGTCAACGCTGGACCTGGTCGCCAGTGGATGTGACAGTCTGCTAAAGCTGGATCGAGTCGCCAATCGGAAACCAGTCTCCATGACGGACAACAGCAAGTTCCAGGTCCCTTTCCTAACCCCCCAGACTGTGATGCTGCGCCGATCACAGTGCCCAGCCCATCACATTTTGATTTGATTTGGATTAGTGGATGGGAATCGCAAGCATTATCGTTTCAAGAAGGCAGGGAGGTGTGTAATGCACACTATTACTGGCAACGCCTAAAGCATCTGGACAGGTCTCTCTAATCTTCCACTTCCGCTGCATTATAAATAATACAATGTGAAATGAAAGTGCCATCTGTTTGCTCTAGTTAGCCCCTTTGAGATTGGCACAATTGTTTAAAGTAGGTTCTTTCTAATTGAGGTGAATGCTGCGACCTGTCACCAGAAGGGAGCAAGGGACTCTAAAGATTCCTTTAAAAGGAGACCTGCAGAGTTGAAGTCACCAGACTGTTGTGAGACAAATTCATCTTCAACATCTCCATCTAGATGTCACAGAACATGCTCAAGATCAGGAGGAACTCCTGGAGGAACTGCTTCAGCTCTGACATGATG